>NW_024373256.1:14782362-15006366 GCF_014805655.1 Passer montanus | reverse complement strand
CCCCGCAGGGCGCTGTCCATTGTGCTGCGGGGGCGCGGGCAGGCCCCGCCCCCGCACGTGCGGCCCCCCCGCCGCCATCTCGCTGAGGGGCGGCGGGTCCCGGCCGTGAGGGGAGCGCTGCCCCGGGTCCCACCTGGCGCTGCCCTCTGGCTGCGGGAAGCCGTTCCCCCCTGGCCTGTCATTCCAACCCCTGTCCCAAGTCCCTCTCCAGATCTCCCGGAGCCCCTTTAGGGCTGGAAGGGGCTCCAAAGTCTCGGCGCCCCCGCACGTGCGGCCCCCCCGCCGCCATCTCGCTGAGGGGCGGCGGGTCCCGGCCGTGAGGGGAGCGCTGCCCCGGGTCCCACCTGGCGCTGCCCTCTGGCTGCGGGAAGCCGTTCCCCCCTGGCCTGTCATTCCAACCCCTGTCCCAAGTTCCTCTCCAGATCTCCTTTAGGGCTGGAAGGGGCTCCAAAGTCTCGGCGGAGCCTTCTCCAGGCGGGCAGCCCCAGCTGTCTCAGGCTGCCCTCACAGCAGAGCTGCTCCATCCCTCTGAGCAGCCTGCTGCCTCCTCTGGACTGGCCCCGGCAGCTCCGTGTCCTTCCCGGGCTGAGGGCTCCAGACCCGGGCGGGGTCTCGTGGGCAGAGAAGCAGAATAAGGCGGGCTGTGTCTGTGTGGAGATGGGCTCAGCCCGTCCCACGGAGGGGTCACGGCAACAGCCCTGCCAGAGCCCCAGGAGTGCTTGGACAGCGCCCTCAGGGACGGGCTGGGATTGCTGGAGTGTCCTGTGCAGGGCTGTGCTGGACTGGATGATCCTAACCCTTTTCCATTCAGGATATTCCATGGTTCTATGATTCTCCACCAAACTGGCACCTGCCCTTGAGCAGCAGGAATTTTCTTGGGTCAGGGCAGGAGGAGCAGAGCACAGCTCCCAAACACAATCTAATCCTGCTCATCCCACAGTAGATCAGAGCAAAGGGACCTGCTCACCTCAGCCCTTTACTCTATCACTGCAGTGTATTATTTAATTTATTACATGACTTATTGCACACCTGTGAACCCACTCCTCGAGCAAACATTCCCCAAACTGTGCTCTCTGGTGAGGTGCAAGGGGATCACCCAGACAAGTGACACTAGAAGGACACTGGGAGGCATCCTCACCTCTCAGCTTCCCCCTCTCCCACCAGCTCAGAAAACCTGTGCAGGGTTTGGTGAATCCTGGGGGCTTTGCAGCTCAGGGTGAGGGGCCCCTGTTTGTCAGGCCATGTGCTGGGGAATTGTCACCATTCAGTGACAGTCCTTGGGGCTGGGGCTCTGTGGAGGAAATGATGCCAACACTGCCCGACTTTGGGGTGTCAAAGAGTGGCTGAGCAGCTGGTCCTGGGGCAAGAGAGGCATGTGGCACCAAGAGTGCTGGAGGAGAGGGGTGTGAGAGACCAGCTGGGGAAGGTTCTGCACCTTCAGAGCCTCCTTTCATGTTCTCCCTAAGCACCAGCTGCCCCTGTGCCTGCTGGTATTGAAGGAACATCACATTTACTGCTGCTTTGTCTTCTCCTGCCTCCTTATCACTTCCAGCTGTGGACTGTCCCCTTATCTGGGCAGGCATTTCAGGAAGCTGCAGTGCTATTTCTGATCAGCAATATTTCCTGAAATGTTCTGCTATCTCAGACTGAGGAGACCAGCCTGCCACTGCTCAAAAACAACCATTGACTGTCAAATGTCAGAGCTCCCAGGGCTGCAGCCTGTGGAGCCAGAGCACTTTTCCTAAAGACCTTTGCAGCACAACTTGGCATCAAAAGCCACAAAGTTACTCAAGGCCTGCAACATCTACTCTATAAATATATATTCAGAATAAAAACAAAATGTATTTATTTACAAATAAATATACTGAATTTCTCATCACAGTGCAACTTTCTTTTTTAAAGATAATTGTATGTCTCTCCTGTTCCTCATTTATTGCTAAATTTCCTCAGAGAGAACAGAAGGAAAAATAAAGCACTATTTCCATCTCCTTGCTACAGAATTTACACCAGCCTGTAACTACTTTGTGCCTTAATTGTGGCTGTTTCCCTTTTGTTCAGGTCATAAAAGCTGGATGAGATTTTGGTGAGTGCTAATCCATCTTTTTCTCTGCTGTGCAGCCCTGACTATAGTTCCTATTTTCCAGCACTTTTTTCTCCTGCTGCCAGAAGGTCACCTTGGCATTTTCCAGTGTCAGTGGCCAGCCTTTTCCCCTGACACAGGGCCAGCTCTCCAGGGCATTCCCAAGGGCCCTGCCTGTCCTTCCACCTACCAGGACTGGGTGTTTGCCTCAAAGGCTGGCACTGACCCTGTGTTTTTTCTCATGGGAGCTCCTCAGAAAGAAGTTCTCACCCCTCAGCAGCCCAGCCCAGGAACTCCTGCAGTTAGAGAGGAGAATGTCTTCCAGGAAGGACATCTGGTCTGGAGATAGCATTCAGCCTCCACTTCCCCCATCACAAGGGCATTTCACTTCAAATTCTGCTTTTGCCTCAACTTTTATGCATCATCTGGTGGCAAAAATTAAAAAAAATTCAACAGCAATTCAAGCGCATTGGCACGTCACATGCAGGAAAAAGCTTTTAAGGATTGTTCATGGTATTGTTATTCCCATTTACCTTACTAGGAAAGCAGCTGAAAGAAGTTGCAAAGGAGGTTTGTGGCAAAGCTGCAGTCAGCGAGGCCAGAAAATTCAGTAGTTTGTGATGGAGGTACTGGGGTAACTCGGCTCTGAGGAGGGGAAGGATCCCTGAGGGAAAGGAAAAGGAAAAGGAAAAGGAAAAGGAAAAGGAAAAGGAAAAGGAAAAGGAAAAGGAAAAGGCAGCTTCACACCTGCAGCCCAGCCCTTTCTGCAGTGGCACTGAGGAGCTGCTGTCCAGCCCTCTGCCACACGTGTTCAACAACCCTTAGAAAATCAGCACTGGTTAAACATTAAAGGCTTGCTTTAAAAATTCAGCAGTAAAGTTCACCTGCCTTTTAGAGCCTCATTTAAGCAGCGTGGAGGTGTATTCCACTCTCTAAACATGGGCTGCAGTCCAGGTGTCACAGTGGAGCTGAGAGGAGGAGGCTGCCCACACAGGCTCCAGTGCTGGGGTGGACACAGCATCCTCCTCCACTGCTCTGGGCTGCAGCTCGCCTCTGCCCCTCCACACCTAAAGACACCTTTTAAACACTTCATCTCCTCTGTTTCACACAGCATCCTCCTCCACTGCTCTGGGCTGGAGCTCGCCTCTGCCCCTCCACACCTCTCTAAAGACACCTTTTAAACACTTCATCTCCTCTGTTTCACCAGAGCTGAGCAAAAGCTGGAGCTGCTGTTCTGAGAGCCAGGAAAAGTTGAAACAGTGAGGCTTTCTTGGCTGAAACCAGCATACCCAAAACCACAGCACTCGCAGACCCCCTTGTGCCAGGAGGTTGCCCCACATCCCGCGGATCCCTTTGGGCTTTGCCTTGCCCGTGCCACTCTCAGTCCCGTTTGTTTTCTGGTGCAAACCTGAGATGAAATGTGCTGCCCAAGGTCACCCAGCGAGATGAAACTGGAGACCAGCGGGCTGAGATTGGGTTCCTTTTCCCGTGGGACTGCAGATGAACAGAGTGCTAATGGCTCTGCTACATTCACCTTCCGAGACAATGCCGCGGTGGCTCCCTGCCCCGCCTTCTCTGCTCCTGCAGCTTTTGAAACAGATGCTCCAATCTTGGTTTGATTTGTTTAGTGAAGCAGAGTGGTCTCCCACCCTCTGACCCACCAGCAGCTAAGAGCTGAATTTCTGCTTTGCTCAAAAACAATACAAAATAAACCCATCGCATCAGTAATATTTAACCCCCAAAGTTTCCAGCCCAGCAGCTGATCCCACTGATGCTCTTTAAATGCATCTTTTTGTCACCTGCACTGTGTTGACATGCTCTGTCTGTGGGGGTCTCTCTGCATTTTGGCTCATAAAATATTTGCCATATTCCAGTCTATGCAAACACAGAATGGTTTGGGCTGGAAGGGACCTTAAAGCTCACCCAGTTCCACCTCCTGCCATGAGCAGGGACACCTTCCACCGTCCCAGGCTGCTCCAAGCCTCATCCAACCTGGCCTTGGGTACTTCCAGGGCTGGAGCAGCCACAGCTTCTCTGTGCCAGGGCCCCACCACCCTCACAGGGAAGTTTTTCCTGATATCTAATCTAAACCTGCTCTCTGTCAGTGTGAAGAATTCTCCTTTGTCCTGTTACTACATGTTCTTGTAAAAAATCCCCCTCCATCTTTTGTGTAGGATCCCTTCAGGATCTGGAAGGCCACTCAGGAAGATCTAATACCATTCAGGGCTCATTTTTATCACAAATACTCCTTCTCATTTCTGTGCAGTCATTCTGGGACCCTCCAAGGCACATTCTCTGAGACAAACACAGCACATTGTGACAGCAGCACATCTCCACAACCTCACAAGCAAACCAAAAGTATTGCAAATTAACCCAGAATTCAGCTCTCTTATAGAGTGCTAGACAGGCCCTGTGGGAATAAAGAACACCCCATGTAAATAACTTCTCTTTCTGTGCTGTTTGTTCCTTCATGCATTTCGCCTTTTGCCTCCTGGTAGTTCTGTGAGGAGATGTCACCCTGTGCCTTGCTGAGTTCTGCCTGATTCCCCTTGCCTGGGAGTAAAGCCTGACACAGGTTTGTTGTTCTGGGTCACCAAAATCAGTGTCACCTCCAGGAGCACAGCTCTTGTCAGAGCTTGGCTCTGAGCACCCCTCTGCAGAGGTGGTGTTGGAACAGCAGGGTTAACAGACAGAGGGAAGTCTGCTGGGCTCGGAGCAAAGGCACAAGGAATATGGGAAATCCAAAGGAAATAAATGAAAGCTTTGGGAAGCATGCAATGCTTGATCCTTGTTTGACATGAGGCTCTCCAGTGGCTGATGGGAACACGGGGGATTTCCTTTCCAGAGTAAGCTGAGAGCACAGAGCTGTTGGGGCTGTTTAAAAGGTTAAGAACTTCACAGCTCTTTTGGAAACAGCTCAGGAGACTCCAAATGCAGCAGCCTTGGAGCAGCATCCCCTTCTTTCCACCCCTTGCTAGGTGCCAGCACCAACCACACAATGCTTATTTCATCCAAACCCTCACCCACTGTGATGCTTTAATACAAAATCTTCTTTCTTGGGACCTTAAATACACATCTATGGAATAATACAGACTATGGAAGCAGCATCAAGAGTTTCTGTTTCAGACCATCTAACTGGTCCCTGCTGGGACAGTCCTGGTCTGTGCCTTTCCAGCACTCAAGGAGGTGGAGTTCAGTACTCATATTTTGAGAAAAGTATTCCATGACTGTCAGAGATGGCATTAAAACTTCTGTGGATTTCCACAACAGATTGTTGATTTTCCAGCTGATTAAGTGCAGACTAAACGGGTGTGTTTTCCCCATAACTTTGCCCTTTTCTCCCAGGTGTCTCAAGTGGCACTGGGTATATGAAATAACACAGCACAACCCAAGACCCGCTCCTTCCCAAAATCCTGTTTGTGCTGTTCCCTGACAAGTGTGACAAGCAGTGGCTGGAGACATCTCCCTAGGATGCCACCTCCAGCCAAACGCTTTTGGAGAGACCCTGCCAGGAGCAGATTGGGATCTGCTGGTTAACCCCAGGGGAAACGGAGTTGTTTTTCCAGAGCCAGGCTACACCAGACTGGTGAGACTGGATTTTGCTGTGTGTGCCTCTTGTCTGTCTGTGTAACACAGGAGATGAGAACAAAGCTCTAGGGCCAAACCCACAGGTAACACCAGGATTTGCTATCATTCCATCACAGCAGAGAGCACTGGGGAATGAGCTATTAAACACAGGATATCCCAAGATGAATATTTTCTCCTTCCTGGGAATATTCCTTGTAAGCAGTCCAAAGGATTATGTCTCCTTTTAAAAGAAGTCCTTTAATTTATATTCTGAGGTATGCATTCCCAAGATTTAATTTACCCCAAGCTATGAAATTGAACTTACCCAAAATTTCAGACTGGTTATTTATGTGATATATTCCACCACACAGTTGCTGGTTTAGCAGTGCAGTGATACCTCGAGTGCAGGAGATACTGGTGAGGGTCATGATTTTGCCTAAGCCTTTAATTTAGACAATAAAGGATCCACAAGCTTTGAACCCCCACAAAGAAGATTTGAAGTAATCTTAACAAATTATTTGTAAAAGCCAGATTGTACCCCATTTTCCTGAAACTTCTCAATGCATCTCCCCAGGAGCTGCCAAAATAAGAGGGAGGAAAAATGGTTTCAGGCTGTGTCTTTGTCTGTGAGACTCTGAACACAGCAGCTGCAATCAGAAACCAGAGAGAAACTCCTTGTGACGAGTGTTTCCATTTTATTTTCCAGACCTCTGCCCATCTGATCTGATCCCCATCCACTGCTGTCTCAGTCTTGCACCACATGGATGTGATTTCCAGTGACACCAGGGACCTTTCTGAGCTATGTTCACTATGCCCACTATGTCCTGCCCCGCGTTCCAGGGAGGGCTCGGTGTCCACGCCGTGA
Organism: Passer montanus; assembly: GCF_014805655.1. NCBI lineage: Eukaryota > Metazoa > Chordata > Aves > Passeriformes > Passeridae > Passer > Passer montanus. The sequence continues at coordinate 14,999,854 of NW_024373256.1, read as the reverse complement.
CCGGAGCACCCCGCTGCCTGTCCTGCACTCTGCAACTGCCTGAGGTGTGCTTCCCACTCCAAGCACTGCAGCTGGGAGAAGCTATACAAAAAGAATAAAAAGAGAAGTACCTATCCCAAGACAACTAGGACACTAGGGATTAAGCTGCTTTGATTACAGTCACTAAATAGACTTTGGTTTTTCATCTGAAATACCAAAAGGGATCTGTTGGAGACCCCTGAGTCCCTCAGGTACATTCAAGCTACCCAGAATACAAGCTCTAAAAGGCTGCCACAGAAATCCAGGCCTCTGTAGCCTCATGAGAATATTTTTCCTATAAAGCTGCAAAACCGTGAGCAAAAAGCTTTGTATGATAACTCAGAGGTAGACGCGCAGGGGAGGTTGCTGAAAAAGTCTTGGATAGTTAGGAAGAATGATTCTTGTGTCAGAAAGCTTGTTCTCAGTCTGCTTGGCCTGGATGTTGAGGTGCCTGGGGGTGTCTTTCCTGTCTCCCACAGGATGGATGGCTGTGGTTTGGAGCACCACCAAGCCATGGGATATTTATGTCGACTTCTTAGGTACTTCTGTTGGGCTTGGTGGCTGTGGTTGGTCACTCTTGGTCTGGCCTGCAGGAGGGGGCCACGTGGTCTTCTGATGGAGGTGGCTGAAAAGGAGAAATATGCCTTAGGTCGTTTGGGGAAGGACACAGAGGGTAATGTGAAGACAGCACAGGTTATTTAGGAAAGAAGAAGCCACAGATCTTGCCTGGTTAGACTGTGCAGGCCGCCTATTTTGTCTGAAAATGCTTTTCATAACCTTGAAATTATCATTTGCAAATGGGTACTTTGTACCTAAACAAAAAACTGTGCTGGCAGATCTTCAGGTTGAGTTAAGCTAAGAAAGCAATAGGAGATATTTAGGTCTCAAAGTGCCCTTTCAGATAACTTTAGGAAATGGCTCTGTTAAATACAAGCAGTTGAAGAGGTTTCAGGGAAATTTAACAGTTTGAGGTCCAAACAAAGCCAAGTCATCCTGCTTTCCCTGTCTGGAGCTTCACAGCATCTTGATATCACAGCATAAAAGATTAACATATTCAGTGATGCTTTTTCCCTTACACAGAGTGCACTATAAAAATGCTGGCTAGACAAGCCACAGAACCACAAATTCCCATCTGGCCTGAAGGAAAACCAGCATTTTATAAAGCAAAAGAGAAATCCAGGAATTCACACCATGCAGAGCAGGAAATCTCTTTCTGTCTAGGAATTTCACAGTATTTCTCTGTCCTGGCCATCTGGAGGCCTCTCCTAGACTGTCTGATCAAAAGTCGTCAAGCAACAGTTTTGGTTAAAAAAAACCCAACAAAACAAACAGGAATTTTTAGTATCTGTGTTGTCCAAATTACAGACCACAGCAGTTTTGACACCTACTCCTTGTAATTTGGGATTCCTTCAGCAGGCAGGCACTGGTCCCTGTCCCATGGCAGAGCTGCAGATGGAAGCACAGAGCCAAGTATTAGTGCAGAGAACATGCCCAATGCTGCTGCATTATGATAATGCACATTTAAATGGGGCAGGAGCTCAGAAAATGCTGACAGCACTCGTAAACCAGAGGTGCTCCTGAAAGGCTGCAATTATTTCCTTTGTGTCTTGTGCTTTGAGACAAAGCCAGTGCTGGGCCATGGCCACTGAGCTGGTGAATAGCATCAAAGAGCAAGGACTGGGCACCTGTTTGGGGCTGTGCACTCACCTGGACGTGACACTGATGAGGCGGTCAGACACTCATTTTGTGGGGGAAGAGACAAGCAGGGTCAAATAATTGCCACCAAGAAATGTTTATGGCTTATGGACCAGTTCAGAGTACCAGACTGGGAAAGCTAATCCAAACTCCCGTGGAGCTGGATGCCTGTTCCCTGATTTTCTCACAAAGGTGAGGCAAAAGGAGCATGGCTGGTTTTTACTCCAAGGAAACAGGGAGGTGACTGTTCCCTTCCACTCAGCATTGCTGTAATAGTACCTGGATGGTGGAAGGAAAGTTTGGATCCTGGGTTTAAAGCTGTTGGGAAACTGGACGGGATCCAGCAAGGGAAGCCCCAGGCCTGCAGGGAGAGGCTGGGGAGGGCTGAGGGAGCTGGGCTTGTTTAGCCTGGCAAAGAGGAGGCTGAGAGGCAACTTCACAGCCCCCACTGCTACGTCAGGGGCAATTAAAGGATGCCGAGCTGTTTTTGGCAGTGCAGCCAGTGTAACTGGGGGCAGTGGCCACAGGCTGCCCCTGGGGGAGCTCAGGCTGGGTGCTGGGGAGATCTTTGTCACAGAGCAGTGAGGGAACACCATCCAGGAAGGCTGTGGATTTCCATCCTGGCTGGTTAAACCCATTGCAGATCCCTTCTACTGGGATGGCCCTACCTGGAGCAGAAAGATCTGATCCCCAGCAGTCCCTTTCAACTAGCATTTCAGTGATTCTGTGAAACCCTCCTAACGCCTGTTAGGGTTTTTCCCCTGGATAAATGCCCTTCCTCTGGCCCTGGGCACAAGTCTTTGACTCCAAACCCTTCGAGTCTGCATTGCAGATTCCCAGATGAGTCACATGGATATAGGGTAATTACATCTCAGTGAGCATGAGAGAATCAGGGAGGCTCAACTGGTATGGAAAAATATGAAAGGTGCTGGAAACTGCCAATAACACTGGCAGAGATCCCTGAGACCTGCTGGGATTCAGTTTCTCCAGTTAATTTAGTGCTTACCATCCTTGTTGGAGAGGATTGGTGCTAACAGTTCTTTAGCTTCTGACAGCAAAAGGTCAACAAGATCTGAAGGTGGAAGAGATGTGTCTGAGACTGCGTCTGTTTTATCCTCTTCTGTTTCATGGTTGACGCTTATAAACATGGAAAGTGCCATCAATACTTCTATCAGAGAATGGTCATTGACAATCCTGGCCAGCCTCTCAGGAAGGATCTGCTACATAAATTCTGTGTGTTTGGGGGGTTGCATCTCCATCCCTCCGCATTCAAATGTCTGTTAGACACACTTGCATTGCTTTGTTACAGAAAAGTAGCAAAGTATTCTTTAGAATTTGTCAAAAGCTGTTCCCCCCACATTATATTAGAAATAACCAACTTGGAAACTTAAAAACTGATTTCCATCCCTCTTAAAAAACTGGCTTTTAAAAGGACTGGTAATTATCAATGGGACAGTGACTTTTCAATGATGTAATCACTTAAAAACACACAGAGAGGTGTGATACATTTATTCCCAAGTGATAGGAGATAGGCTCAGGTTGGAGGGGACTTCAGGAGCCTGAGCTCTGCTTCTGCAGCCATTCATGCAGCTGAGAATCTTGAGAGCTCCTTGCTTACACTCTGCCCACTCTAACTGCTGGTAAAAAAGGATGTGGTCCTGGAGCCAAAACCTGGTTTATGTTTGGAAAAGCAGGTGTGTCAAAACTCTGCTGCTCAGAAACAACCTGCTTGGTGTCTCTGCTGACAAGAGCAATGTAACCCAAGCTGAGTTCAGCTACTCACTCCCAAAAAAAAGCTTGAACAGAGGCCCAAGTCCCCCAGCACCAACCCACCAGCAGCCTCCAGATCATCTTTCTCCCATGGTTTCACTTCCAAAGTGAAAGTATGTTTAGAAACTCTGGGTAGGTTACATGTGAAGCACCTTCCCCACAGAAAGGTCAGAAAAGGACATTTCATGTTGCTGTTCACCATTCCCAGAAGCCATCTCCTACCTTTTCTCATCTGGTAAATGACTGTGTGTGCTCAGGACCTTGTAAATGTTCTGTCATGCAATAGAAAAAAAAAAGGGTTTCAAACTTGTAGGAATGAATAATTCCTGAGAACAAACCCCATGGGTTTTTCCTGATGATCAGATTTAATATGACAGTAATAAGCTTCTGCTTATTCATTGCCCTTGAAGCAAATATCTCAAGGCCTTTTGCAGCTCAGGCAGCATTCATGAATCTACAGACACATCTGAATTCTGCATTTTATTACTACTGCTAAAATATATGAAATGCAACACAAAAATACTCTTCCAAGGAATAATTTTGCAGGCTGCATTTCAGTGACCATGGCTGCCAGCACCCCCTGGCTCCTGGGTTGGACCTGCATGTGTAAGCTGTCATTACCATGCATTTCTCCAACACCACTGAGGGGTGGTGAAAAAAGGAAGACATTTTGCTCCAGTGCTCAAAATCCTGTGATGTTTGACCCTGGGGTCAAGTGAGATATATTTCCAAAGTCTGACCCCAAACTGCACAGGCTCTAGCACATAGTGCTGAAGCTCTGGAGGCAATTAATTCTTCCTTCTCTGGAGCAGAGGACACAGCATCTATGCTTCCTTTTGCTCCACTGTTTCTGCTTGATTTCAAGAGTTCTTGGGACAGGCCATCAGTAGCCACAGCAGATACACTGATTACTAATGCTTTCCATGCTGGCCAGTTTATTAATTACATATACTGGTGTTCCCAGCATAGGGAATGAAGTGGAAAACCCACCAACTGAAAGACTAAACAGTGAGATTTTACAGGAAATCCAGGGCAAAAAGCACTGGAAGAGCAAAGCCACTCTCCAGGTTCCTATTTTTAGAGCTGTAGCAAGGGAAGGTGAGCATGGATTATTTTGACAGCCTCAGCACAGGGAGCCAGGAAGAGCAGAGCCACCAGCAAAACCTGCACCATGGAGTTTGCATTGCTCCCAGGGATATGAGGAGATCTGAACTCATTCTCTGCTTCCTCCTAACCAACAGACAGTGACTTTTTGGAGTGAGACAGAGGAAGAAATCCCCTCTTGCTTATGGAGGAGGAAGTTGATTGGACTTGCAAAACCATCCTGAAGGAAAGAGGCCGTGGTGATGCTGCAGCAGCGGGGCAGCTCCACACCTCACCTGCACAAACAGGAGCAGTTTCCTATTGCAGATCTCCAGGCGCTTCCGTGAGACTTCGGATTTTCGTAGCTGGCCATCAGCCAGGGACAGCTGCCTCCTCAGCTCCAGGATGTCCTCCTGAGGCAGGGACACAGCAGGGGGAGAAAGGTGCTGGTGATGCTCCAGCCTTGGCTTTTGGAAACAGCAGTTTGGAGCATTTGCTACAAGCAAAAGCAGTGTCCTTTGGGAAGGGACAGTGGAAGTTATGCAAATTATAACACAGATGCAGAGACTGTGTTGGCCTTGTGGTCCCACACAGCAAATGATCTATGTGCTAATTTCATTTTCTCCTGTGTAAATAAAAGGAGGGTAACCTTAGTTGTGGCTGCCCCATCCCTGAAAGTGTCCAAGGCCAGGTTGGACACAGCTTGGAACAACCTGGGATAGTGGAAGGAGTCCCTGCCCGTGGCAGGGGCTTAGAATGAGCTGGGTTTTATGGTCTCTTCTGGCCCAAATCATTCCATGACTCTATGAACCCACAGAAGAAGAGTCTGGAGGGTTGTGGGTTTTTCCAGGGGGTTGCATTACCTCTATTTCAGAGACGTGCTTTGCTTTTTTCCCCGCCAGCTGCATCTTCAGTTCTGCAATTTCAGCCTCCAGCAGGTGGATCACTTCCTCGTAGTCCTGCTCGGCGCTGTGGGCCTGTCTCTGCACCACCTCAGCCATCTGCAGTTTGCTGTGCAGGCTCCTGTTCTCCGACAGGAACCCCAGCGCCTTCTGCAAGGGCCCAGAACTTGTGATGAGCACACCACGTCCCCCTGAGCTGCCAGCCCCAAACCCAGCCCCAGCACCCAGAAATCCCTCCACTAACTTGGTTCAGCCTCTGAAGCTCATCCTCCATCAGCTTCTTGCTGCTCTCCACTTCTCTCAGGAGAGACTGTGGGAAATATTTTCACCAGATTAGAAGCAACAAATGACAGGACATTTTCTAGAATGCCCCTACCCACCAGAATATTATTTTACAGAAGCTCTGTGCACTTTCCCCCCCACACAGGGTGAGCTTTTAGAGCTGTGACCAGCAGAATTCCACCTGGACACAGCCGAGGTGCTCACAGCCAGGTGAGGGTGAGAGGACAGGTGCTGCTTCTGTTAATCACACACTGGAATTCTTAATGAGACCTGCTTTTTAAATATATGAACTCCCTGCTGAGAAGGGACTGCATGCTTTGAGTACAAATAAGTTTTCCTTTGAGGTTGAGAGCAAGAAAGAGGCAATTAAGGAGAGTGGAGGGTGAGAGGCTCCTGTGTGACGAGGAATGCACAGAATGCAAATTGGGGACTTCTCCAGAGGGACAGGCCATCCCATTACCCCCTACAGCAGAACACCCCAGCTAAGAAATCTGCTCCGAGGGGAGGCTGCACCTTCAGCCTGCGGACTTCGTGCCGCAGATCCCTCATCTCCAGCTGCAGCTGCTCCAGGTCCTCGCTGCCATTGCAGCTGAGAGAGTCAAAGGTCTGCAAGGAGAGGGACAGACTCGTCACATATGGAATCAAAACCACCTAAAAAAGGAGTCAGCATTTTTATGCAATAGATCAAAAAACACATTAAATAATTCAGCCCCAGGATGGTTCATTTTGCCCCACAGAATTTCACTCTCTGATCCCCATCATTGCTGGTATAGCTGAGCTAGAATGAATTTTCACTTTGTGAACCAAATGAAATTACTTAAATTGATTAATTATGGCTATTTCTCCTTCTGCATAACTGCCAGGCTGCTTCCTCATATTATCCCACAGATACTGTTATTTCCTTATTCAAAATGAGAAGTTTGAGGTCTTTTATAGAATTTCCTATTAAAAATGATTCATTAATAGTTCTGCCTTGTCTTTCTAACTCCAGAACAACCAGAAAATGGGAATTTAGGTTTTCCCATCTCAGAATTCCATGGATTTCATGTAGAAGACCCATGGATTCAATGTAGCAGAGCTTTGGGGTGACTGACCGGGGAGTGAAAAGCTGATGTATCCAGCAAATTGGCCACTTCGTGCTGAGTGAAGAGCACAGAGCTGGAATCCAGACCAGCCTCGTCCAGCTCCTCCTGCATCAGATCCCTGAGTGCTTGGAGAACATCTGTGAGAAACAATCAGTTTTTACCAGGTTAAACCAGAAAATTGCTGTGGCTTAGCAGAAAATGCCACTGATTTTGGGGTCACCCCCTGGTGCCAAGCAGGGTTTAGAGATGCCAGACAGGTTTGTCTAATAATCCTGGGTTTGTCAGCAATCCCATCAGGCTTAAATGAGTTGACAGCCTTTATCAGACTCCTCATTCTTATCCAACTGAAAAAACTGACATTTTTAAAACCCAGAAAACCCCAGATATTTTCACAGGGGAGTTTTCATGACTGTGGTTCTGAAAATTTAAAAATTTTAAGCTAAACCCGCATTTCCCTCACAAAAGGCACCTGCTGGCCATTTCTCATGGTGCTGATTTAAACAAAAACACAACTCAGTGAGTTCAGCACTTAGAAAAGGTGTTAAATTGACAAGTCTGAAAATCCATTAATTTTGCTTTCAGACATGAAGGAAAGCATAGCAGAAGGGGCTGCGTGGGGCAGGTGGGAACCACCAGGGAGGTGGCACCAGGGTCTACAGAATCACAGAAACATGGGATGGTTTGGGGACAAAGGAACCATAAAATGATCTTATTCCATCCCCTGCCATGGGCAGGGACACCTTCCACTATCCCAGGCTGCTCCAAGCCCTGCCCAGCCTGGCCTTGGGCACTGCCAGGGATCCAGGGGCAGCCACAGCTGCTCTGGGCACCCTGTGCCAGGGCCTGCCCACCCTCACAGGGAACAATTCCTAATTCCCAATATCCCATCCAGCCCTGCCCTCTGGCAGTGGGAGCCATTCCCTGTGTCCTGTCCCTCCATGCCTTGTCCCCAGTCCCTCTGCAGCTCTCCTGGAGCCCCTTTAGGCCCTGGCAGGGGCTCTGAGGTCGTCCCTAAGCTGGAGGCAGCTCTGCAGGTGGGGTCTCACCTGAGGGGGCAGAATCCCCCCTCCTGCTGCCCACACTGAGGCTCAGCCCAGCCCAGGGGGTGTCTGGGTGCTCACAGCCTGGGCGTGTGCAGTTCTCATCCTCCAACACCCCAAATGCTCCCCCAGGGCTGCTTTCCATCCTTTCTCCACCCAGCTTGGATTTGTGCTTGCAACTGCCCTGACCCAGGTGCAGAACATGCCCTTGGCCTTGTTGAAGTCCATGAGGTTCTCATGGCCCCACCTTGAAGCCTGTCCTGGGTGGTGCTCGGTCCCTGTGCTGCAGCAGGAGCCAGAGTCTCTCTGCAAAAGCAGCACATTTGCTAAATACCCTCAATCATCCTCATTTCTGTTTCTACAAGCTGCAACTCCAGTCACTTGTAGGAGAGGGCCGTGGCTCTGTGTCCCACCCCTCTCTCTACACAAAACATTGATCCAGATGCCTTGTGACTGTTCTGTCTGCTGGGGACATTGCTGATGGTTTTGGATTTTTGCTGAAAGCCTTCTGGGGAGCAGATCCTGCAGGCCAGCCATGCTCTGGAAGGCCACAGAAAGCAGACCTGGCTTTCATTTTCTGTGTCTCCTCTGGCCAGTTCCTGCTAGGAAAGCTGGGATTTTAAGGAAAATAAACCCTTGCACCAACTTTCTTTTAGTCTGGTTTTACCTATGACAGGACAATGGGAATGGCTTCAAACTGACAGAGAGTAGGTTTAGATTAGATGTTAGGAAGAAATTCTTCCCTGTGAGGGCAGTGGGGCCCTGGCACAGGTTTCACAGTGGAGCTGTGGCTGATCCATCCCTGGAAGTGTCCTCTTGGACAGGGCTTGGAGTAACCTGGGATAGTGGACAGTGTCTGGTGGAATGAGATGAATTTTGAGATTCCTTCCAACCCAAACCATTCCAGGATTCCATGATTCTACAGAATGCCTTCTTTTGTGTTTGTGACTTCCCCTCTTTACAGGCTCCATCCCTACCCAGGCAGGTGTCTCACCAGCCACTTCTGTCCCTTTTTCCCTTTTTAGCTGCCAGTGGAGCTGCACAGAAATGTCAGATGCCCTGGGCAGAGCTCCTGCTCACCTCCATAGGCCACAGTCCCCTGCGAGTCCGTGGTCAGGCTTTGCCGGAGCTGCCTCTTCTTCTCCTCGGTCACATCCAGACCAAGGTACTGCAGAACCTTGAGCAGAAACAAGGAGCCTTTCAAAAGAAAAATACTGGGAAAGCAATAATTTAGGGTAGGCACTGGGAAGACACTTAGTGCTGGGTTTCTCCAGGCAGCATCTCCCAAAAGAACAGGCTTGGATTGGATTTCCAGTCGCTCCTTTGCTGCACATGTACAGAAATGTCTATTCCTGAACACAGGTTCACATCCCTCCCAGAACATTTTATCTGCCATCAGATTTGCAGCTCCGATGAGTTTTCAGGACTTTTATCAAAAGCCAGTGGAGTTTCAGCAAGACTCAGCTGGCAAGAGCTCAGCCTCTCCTTTCTCTTTCTGCCCAGAAATTGTGTTTGGGACCAGGAACATAAAAGCTATTAACAGAGTGTTTCTCATGGAGAGAGGAGATACTCAAACATTTTGCTCCTCCACTGTATGTTTTGCTCTCTCATTACTCCTGATGCCCTAACTTCTACTGATATTTATCTGTTCAACCTCAGGGCAGCACACAGAAGCAGATAAGCCTGTACAAGCCCTACTCCCCTGCTAGCAGCAGCAACTGAAAGCTTTTAAAAGACCAAGTCGAGCTCAGCAGATTCTGGGAAAGAGCCCGAGTGAAACATTCACCTGTGGCAGGCTGCACTGACAGCTCCTGCTCACAGCAGCTCCCGGACATTCCCTGGGAAGGGGCTGCGGAGGGATCCCGGCTCAGCTTTCCAGCACCAGCGAGTCCCTGGCATCCATCTGCTGTCCCCTTCGAGTCCCACCCCCGCTCTGCCCACCACCCCTGTGCGAGGCACCCACACTTTGGGATGCTGGCCACCCCAAAGCCACCTGCGCTTGTGCCAGTCGGTGTCACCCCCCACTAACACAGCTTTGGAAAGTGAAGCCAAGCGCTCGGCTCCTGCCAGCCCCGAGGAGCTGCTCTGTCCCCGCGAGGAGCAGAGGTCGCTGTGACAAAGCCACCCTGGGTGCCGCTTTGGGAGAGCTCCGCGGGCGCAGGGCCCGGCTCCGCTGCGCTGCCGTCGGGGGGCAGCAGATGTTCGGCACATGGGCCCTCCGGGGCCGCACAGACGGCTCTGTGCCCACATCCCCGCCGCAGGAACCCAAGGTGCCAGACCGGGACACGGCCCCCAAGGCACCCTGCCCGTCCCCAGGGTCTCGGTGAGCAGGGGAGCAGCTCCGCTCCGTGCCCATGGAGAGTGCTCTCCATAAAATGATGGAAGAATCAGCGGGTCTGGATGGCTCCTCGATGAGAAATCTCCTGTGTCAGCCTTCCCTCCTGCACACCAGGCTGCCTGAGGTCACCCTAGCAGTGACAGCAGCACCAAAATTTGGAGGGCACAACCTTAGCCAATGACATGATGTCCAAGGGAGGTGCAGCTGCCAGGAAAAGACTTCTGGAGCTTCATGGAGCACCAAGAAACAGCCAAGATGAGCCAAGGGATGTTTAAATGCCGCTTTGGACACAGTCAGGATGTTTCACCCTCTTTACCTTCAGAGGCTGGACTCAACCTCCATTTCCTGCACAGTGCCCAAGGAGGAGACCTTGCTCTGGGGAGAGGAACCCTGCCACTTACCAGTTCCAGTTTTCCATCCTTGAGCCGGATATGGGGATCCAGTGCTACTTTGGGTTTGGTGCCTGAAGCTGCTTTGTAGTTAGAAGCTGAAGCAGGTGCTGAAAAATCAAAAGCAAATATTAATGGGGAAGCATTTGGGTAGAGGTGTCTGCAAAGCGAAACTCAGATTTCTTGTTGCATGAAATAGAAAATTGTGCAGCAGGGCAAAAATCCAAGTCCAGGATTTACTAAAACCAGCTCTGAAAGGCTGAACTAGGCCTCTCTTGGAAAGATAGTATACTGGGGCAAATCCTTCTGAAACTGGGCTTCTGCATGGTTTAAAGTGAGATGTTTCATCCAGGGACAAAAGAGTGCAAAAAACTTCCAGCACTTTGGAAATTTCCAATCACAGTTTTGTGGAGTCTTGGAGTTATGGTGAACTGTGAGAAAAAATGAATTAAAAACTGCCTGGTTCTTGTCTACTCTGATGAAGCAAAATGGAAAGAATTCCTGACGCCCATGGGAATGAACAGATTAAAAGTGATGTGGAAAAGCACCACTCTGAGATTCTTTCCCTCCCCAAGACTGCAAAAAGCCTTGAACCCCTTTCCCCTCAGCTGGGCAGGCAGGGGTTTTGGGTAGAAGGAGCCCCATGTGTTGTGAGGCAGGCACAAGAGGCAGAGGCAGCAGCTGCTGAACTGATGAAAAGCTGTCATGAGCTGCAGGATCCAGCTGCCAACAGCTGGCTCAGCATTGCCAGCACTGCTGCACAGCTGAAAAGGTCCAGAGCACAAGTCCTGCCCCTGCATCCCTGGAGGGAACCCTCCTTTTCCATTACGATTAACCCTTGCCTGTAAGGAACCATGACACTCCATGGAAGGAGGTTGTAGGAGGTGTCACCTGCTCCTGAAGAGCCCAGCCAGACTCCAGAAGGGTGCAGGGTGGCTGTGCCTGCCCCTGCCCACCCTCAAACCATCAGCCCAGGCGACGAGATTCCTTCTCATGCCAGTCATGAGATTTGCCCAGGGAGCAATTCCTGTTGCTGCTTGGCTCTGGTTAACATCACAGGGAGCCCTGTTTTGCCAAGCAGCACAGCTCCTCTGGAATCCCTGCAGCACCTCACCCTCCTGGCCATGGGGGTAGGGCCCAGGTGCCAGGAGAAGGCAGTGAGTAGCAGAGGAGCTGCATAATCCTCCTAATCCAGGCATCCATCTGCTCTGCTAAGGCCAGCAGCTGGGAAGCAGCAAGAGGTAGCAAATGGGTTTGCTGGATCAGCCAGCACCACTTCCCTCTCCAAGTTCAAGGGCAGAGCCATTACCCTTCAAGCCATGGCTAATCAGGATTAGCTCCATGTGCCTTTGCTGTCAGCTCTGGACACAGCCATATCCAGGGCATCCATCAGGCAGCCAGAGAGAGGCACTGCCTGGCCCAGGCTCCCAGCCTGGCTGTACTTTCAGACTCACTTGTCTGTCCCCATGGATGACAACACTGACACAAAGCCTCCTTAGCATCCCACATTCAAATCCTGAAGTGATCAAATCCTCCAGCTAAGTCAGGCCACGGGTGGGTCACTGCTGGGACTGGGTTGCTCTGTCCCCATCACCAGGACTGGCTGTCTGTGGTCACCACCTGAGAGTGTCCCTGGCAGCTGCAGGGCACTCAGGGCAGGGAGAGCTCATCCCTGTCCCAGGGCTTCTCCAGGGGAGCAGGGAAGGCAGACCTGAAGCTGCTGAGCTCACCCAAGGTGAGCCAGGCATCCCTGGGAGCAGCTGCTCCATCTCCTGCTGATCCCAGGTATGGACCAAACACAGTTTACCTCTAGGGCTTGCTCTCAGCCTTCCAGAGGGGAATTGCAGCAAGGCACAGGGGTTTGGAAGCAGAGCCAAAGCCCCAGGGAAGGAAGGGCTGTTGGATTTGAGGCTGCAAGAATGGTGGGCAGCACTTGTTCAGGATTTGTTGGGTAAGTCCATCTTTCCCTCCAACCTTCCTATCACAGGGGTATGGGGTACCTTGTGGAGGTTTTCTTCCTGGGCTCTGAGAATTATTCAGGTTTCCTCAATAGTATTAAGGGATTTGGGAAGCTTCAGGGTGGTTCAGGTTCACCCCCCATTGCTGCCACACTGTTGGATGAACAAAGTGGTTCTCTCCACAAAAGGTAAGAGCTCAGGAAACCCAGAGCATGGAGATGAAACACAGAATAGAAAAACAAGCAAAACCAGAAGCTTGGATATAGAGAGAAATCTGATTTATTTAACATCTCTAAGCCATTTCCCAATTTGGCCAGCTGAGGGCATCCTCAAAACCTGTTCAGAGCCCAGGGTTGCTGTATACATCCCAACTCTCTATCTGACTGCTTTTATGCTGTGTGTCCGAGGCCCCCATCCCCTCCAGAAGGGAATGTGGCCTGTGGAGAACCTGCTCCATGTCTGGGGGGGCAGAGCCACTGCTGCAAGTGGCCCACAGGCTGAGAGTGGAGGAATTTGTCTCCTTGAATACCTCAGTCCTCAAATGCCTTGGTAAAGAGTTTTGCTACTATGGGCAAACATGGACATAATTACTACTCGTTGAGTAAACCAAGCTGCTGCCTGCCCTCTCTCTGAGCAGGCTGAGTGTCACTATCACCCCGTTAAATTCCACTCCAGCAGTATAAACACTGATAAAAAATGTGGTGATAGGACAAGGGGAATGGCTTTGGACTGCCAGAGGGCAGGGCTGGATGGGATATGGGGAAGGAATTGTTCCCTGTGAGGGTGGGCAGGCCCTGGCACAGGGTGCCCAGAGCAGCTGTGGCTGCCCCTGGATCCCTGGCAGTGCCCAAGGCCAGGGGCTTGGAGCACTCTGGGATAGTGGAAGGAGGTGGGATGGACTGGGCTTTAAAGTCCCTTCCAAGGCAATCCATGCTGTGATTCTGTGATTTCACAATCCTCAGCTCTGAGGAGCCACAGCTCTTTGTCACCACACAAAGAGAATGGTTGGGCAGGACTCACCTGAGACTGTAAGCTCTGGTGGGCAGATGTCCGGAGACAAAGAAGGCACAGGAAAAGGATTTTCACGTCTATTCTAGAAAAACAAGACAAAACAGCACAGACAGTTGCTAAGAAGAATCTGTTGCTGTAAATAATGAGCAGGAGATAGAGGAGTTCAAGGCAGAGCCATGAGGGTGCCACATACACCTCTTGTGCAGGTGAGCCTAAAGAATTCCAGGGGTTTCTCTGGGAGCACCTGGCACAGGCTGAGCCACCCCAAAACCTCTGGTCACACACAAACAGTTCTGTCCTTACTTTAACTGTGCTTGAGTGCTGAGGCTGGTTGTGACCTTGCCTGCTTTCTCCACAGAGGCTCTCCCTGAAGCTCTGCATCCAATCCAGCAGGGAGGTCCCCAGTCTGACCACAGCCAGGTGTAACATTTACCCCAAACCCATAATTATCCCAGTGAGCAGGGCAGGAAGCCCAGATCAGTTCACACCCTTTCTTGTGTGCTATGGCATGGATGAAAGCACAAGGAAGAGGGAAAAATAATCCGTGGGTGAGCACCACCAAGAAGGGAGGTCCCCAGTCTGACCACAGCCAGGTGTAACATTTACCCCAAACCCATAATTATCCCAGTGAGCAGGGCAGGAAGCCCAGATCAGTTTCACACCCTTTCTTGTGTGCTATGTCATGGCTGAAAGCACAAGGAAGAGGGAAAAACAATCCATGGGTGAGCACCACCAAGTCAGCTGTGACACAGCTGGGGACTTGGGTGCCAAGAGGGCACAGGGCTGGTGTGAGGACATACAGACAGGGAGCACACATGCCTGGCCACTCTTTCCCTGGTGTGGAAGTCCAGACCTCATTAGAAGTTCCACCTTTCAGCAGCAAAGTGAGGAAAGGAGCCATTTCAGTCCAGCCAATGGTGTGATTTCATACAAGTGCACAGCATCACACAATCGGGGGTGAGGGGTCCAACCACAGCACCCAACCACAGCTCCAGGGGCTCTGGTGCCTTTCTAGGGCACATCTCCAGCCTGGTGCACCCAAAGGCAACACATATGTGACATTCATGCAAGTCTGTGTCCCCACAGGTCTGGAAAGCAAGGTGTTTTGTGAATGGTCTTGTATGAAAGGAACATCCAGCCAGCCTCTTCTGAAGGAAATTTGTGTGGAAGAGAGCAGAAAGGACACCCAGCATGGCACCAGTCCAGGAGGGGAGTGACAAATGCACACAATGGAGCTGCAGACCCTGAGGGCTGTGTGGTTAAACCCTGTCCAGCCATTCACAGCTCAAGCACTTCTCTGCAAACACAATGTGGAGCTTGGCTTTGCAGGAGGAATGAGCCTGGCTTATCATTAGAGTAGTCAGGAGCAGGAATGGGCTGCGTAGGAATGCTGGGGATTCATCTTCTTCAGAGGGCTTGAAGAATAAAGAGTTGTGCCTGCCTTTGGCTAGGAGCAGATCAAACTGACTCCAGAGATCCCTTCCAGCCCTATGACTGGTGCTGAATTAGATGCAGGTTGCTATCCACAGAAGGGCTTTGGTTTTTTTTAAACCTGAGACTCTTGAAACAGGTCTGAATGCAGGCCCTGGAGATGAAACTCCTGTCATTACCTCCACAGAGCTATCTCTGTCTCAAACCCAAGAGAGAAGAAATTATTTCAGATTAAAAACACCTGCCTGCAGGTAAATACATCAACAGTACAGACTTCCCACTGGATTTCCAGAAGTATTACTAGGGACTCCCTAAAGAAGAGTTCTCTGATCAAGGAAAGATCCCAGGACTGGTGTCTGTCTCCAGGATTGGTATCATATCTCTTTAGAGATGAATTTCCACCTACCTCTGGGGACCTCACGTGGACCTTCAGCCTGCAGGAGCCCAGGCCGTTTCCCAGAGCCTTTGGGGGCGGGGACGGGCTGTTGCTGTGAGCAGACAGTCCGGGATGTAACCGGCCCCTCCCAGGGATAAAGGCCACTTCTGTGCTTCCCTCGTGTCTTCAACAAACAACAAGCACAGAACATCTTATTAACGACACAAAAGGCACAAATTTGCAGAGCTCCCATGCTTGTGGTTCTGTCTCCAGGACAGCCTCACCCAGGCCTGAGCAGCCTGCACCAGTGCAGCTGGATCTCCACCCGCTGCATTCCATTGGATCATGGAATGGTGAAGGTTGGGAAAGACCCCTCAGATCACCGAGTTCCACAATTTCCTGGGTACTGCTAAGGCCGCCACTGACCCATGTCCCCAAGTGCCATATCTCCATGGCTTTTGAACGCTTCTAGATGATTCCACCACTGCCCTGGGCAGCCTATGCCAGGGGCTTTACAACCATTTCCATGAAGAAGTTGTTCCTAATATCTATTCTAAACATCCCCTGGCACTACTTGAGGCTGTTTCCTCTTGTTCTGTCACTTGTTAATTGGGAAAAAAGCCCAATCCCCACCTGACTCCACCCTCTTATACAGATCCCTAAGGTCTTCCTGAGTCTCCTTTCTTTAACTTCAGTTCTGTTTCAAATCTCTGCTGGGCAGTGATAGGAGATCCTCATGAGGCCCAGAACATCAGGAAGGTCTGGATTCCACTTCAGGATGATCCATGCCTTCAAGATTTCCTGATGTGACCACCTTAAAGAATCATTTAAGGCTAATAGTGCCCTTGAAGCCAAACCTTGGTATGAAGTGTTCTGCCTAAGACTCAGTAGCACCTGATGAGGACAGGAAATGCTTTCTATGCCTACCTGAATTTGGCTTTTTCAATTATTTTTCTGGCCTCCTCATGTGTGCTGCCCACCAGAGAATCTCTGTTGATAGCGATGAGCTGGTCTCCAGGTCGGAGTCGACCATCCTAAACAAACAGGGAGAAAGACACAGCATTGAGAAGGGATATCTCTGCCTAAAGCCTTCTCCTGCAACACAAATCCTTATTAGTCTATGCAATTATCCATGTACTCTTAGAAAAGCTGCCTCAGAACAGGAGACCTCTAGGAGAGGTCCCCATGGCAGAGCTCCTGAGGGTCTCCATGCCAACTTACTTTGTAACAGTCTCCATCTGGCAAAAGCTCTTGGACATAAATCATGGGCCCGTCAGGCCTGTTGGATCCACCACTGATTGTCAGCCCCAAGCCAGAGGAGTTTGCTACAGAAATGCTCTGGATTCCTGAGTCAATGGAGTAGCTGCAAGGGAGAAAAGTCAGCAGGTGACTCAAGGTGATCTGGTTATCTTCTCACATCACTGAACAAACTGCCTGGATTTATTTCCATGTGTGATCCTTCTCCCAGCCTTTTATTTGCATCCTTTCTTCCACCCACCATTGGAAAGGGGAAGTGAGGCCTCCTGTTCTTTGGCTGACATTGTTCAGTGTTATTAAGGAGACTGCTTCCCCTAATCCCCAATAGGGGGGTACTCATTTAGAGAAGAAACTAAAGATTTAACCAGAATATATTTGGCATTCCTGGTTTTATAGCCAAAAGCACACAAATGATCAACATGTTTGTTGCTTGAACCCACCTAAATCACCAGGCAGCAATTTACAGATGCATCAACTATCAAGCAGTTCTTAGAAAACATCAAAGTGAAGCTCAGGATACATAGCTGGGTGTGTCTCAACCAGGATTTGGACCCAAAATCAAGAAACATGCCCTAGAAATGGGCATCCTTTACAGCAAAACCCACTGCACTGTGAGCTGCTGCTGTGGCAGGTGGCTTGCCCAGTCGAGGATGGAAAGGAGCAGCAAATAAGCTGGACCCTTCCCTCCAGGAGCTGCTGGACAGGACTCAACAGGCCACCAAGGCTCGGCCACAGCAGTGGCTCCGTGCCAGCAGGGAGGTCTGGCAGCAGCAGAGTTGTGGGACCAGGGATTTCACTGAGCTCCCATGGGCAGCACTCCAACGGGGGGTTGGGGAAGGATTTGGTAAGGATCAGCAAACCCTTTTCCTCCAGATGGGGTGGGTGCAGCTGGCTTGTTGCTTTTCAATTTATTTCCACAGCAACCACTGCCCAAAGAGTCTGCACTGGCTCCTCGTGTTACAACTTCAGACACAAGAGCAGCTGTGCATCCCGTGCCCCACAGGGCACACGTTCCCAAGCAGTGCCATCCCTGGTGGTGTGGAAGGGGTGCATGGGCTTTGCATGGGCTCAGCCTTATGAAAAAACATGGCTTTAAGGTGAACAATCTTAGGGAAATGAAGTAGTGAAATAACAGCATTAAAATGCTCTGTTCAACCGACAATCTCAGACCCTGACTGTGTGAGATTGCATCTCATCCAGCTCCCACTGCTCAGTGGTAGGGCAGGACCTCAGGTGATGCCACAACGAGAAGTCACAGCCTGGGGACAGCCTGTGGTGAGCAGAAGGGGTGGCAGCCACATGCATGAGAAGACCCGTGGCCCAAATTACATCTCACAGCTGACCACCAATGCTCAGGTGAAACCAGTGGTCTGTGATTCCAGGGGAAGACCTCTGGGGCCTGGGAGCAGCATGGAGACAAGCAGAACGTGGCACAGCACAGCAAGGAGGCCACCAAGACAGGCCCCTCTAGCCTAAATGCTCATTTTCCTGCCCACAGTGGCAGGGTTGGAACTAGATGATCTCTGAGGTTCCATCCCACCCAACCCATTCTGGATTCTACACCTCAGCCTGGAGGGAATTAACAGCACAGTAAGGATGGCTTGTCCAAAGCAGCTGCCAAGTAGATGATCTGGTGTCTCCTCTGTGTGGGTCTCTCACTCCATGCAAGCAGCTTAAACCTCTGGTGGCAAATATTTGTCCTCTGCAAATCCCTAATAAGCTGGTATTTAGCAAGAGGATTTACTGGTTCTGCAGTGAGGGCTGATTCTCTTTACCAGTGCTTTGGCTTGTTTGTGCTGGCAAAGGAGGGGAGCTGCGAGCCCTGGGGACAAATGGTCCCCATGCCATGACTGTGAACAGCCCCCAAGCTGTCCCTCTGGAGAAGGGCCCTGGAGACGAGACTGCAGAAAAACCAGCTTGGCCTGTCCAAACCTCTGACCCTGCGGAACGTGCAAGGGAGACGACCACATGAAAACACACTCTGGGAGATGCTCTGGCCACCAAAGGATGAGGTGACTGCAGGCTGATGACCCCAAATGTTTGCATGGAGAGGTGCTCGTGCTCTCGGAGCATGGGGTCAAAGTGCCAGGAGCAGGGCAAGAGGAAACAAGCTCAAAAACACCTCCTGAAAGCCACACCAGCCTTGCAGGAACACTCTGCTCATGGTTTACAAGTGATGTCCAGGGCCCTCTCAGCTGGCTGTAAACCATGGCATCTCCCTGGGATTCAGAGGGGAGGAAGAGGAGCTGCTGCATGGTGCAGACATATTGACTGTCTCAACTGGGAACCTTCTCATCCCCATTGGAACAAACTTCCCAGGAAGAGCCAAGATGTCACCACCACATCCAGAAGATGCTGTGGTCTCTGAACTGTTGTGATGGAAGAGTAGAGAGGTCATAAGGAAGAACAAAACTGTTCAACAAGCACTGGAATGCTTTTGTGGGTGTAGCCCTCTGAGATCTGGTGGTGTCCTGCTGCCGGGTACGTACTGTGCGTGAGGAGCGTGCGCCAGGCTCCCCAGGAAGGGGCCGTGGGAGTTGGCAGGGCTCAGCAGCAGCGGGCTCTGGGAGCGGGAGGACGAGCCCGAGGAGGTGCTCTCCAGGTATCGACCTGAACAGAAAGGCAGAGTCAGTCCAGGGCACACAGACACTCCAGCATCACCCTCCCCCCTGCTCTGCTGCTGCCGCACTCCTGGATTTTTGGGGAAAGCCACGTGGTGGTTAAAGACATCAGGATGGGGCTGAATCAGAGGAAACACTCAGCCTCCTTGGCACAATTCCAGCGTGGGACTGTCACTCCTCTGCCAACCCTACACACCTCTGCCATAGGGGAAGGGCCAGCAGCTGTCTGGGGGGATGCCAAGCCATAGGGAAAGCTTTCCTCCCCAGGCACATGGCTTTTTGTGCTAGCTTCTTGCTTTGGTCAACCTTGTTGCATCTCATTAAACATTCCCATTTGCAAATGAAAGATAATGATTTTTAAATGAATTATTGCTGAAATGCCTTGAAATCCAGGGCAAAAATGTACAGCTTCATTTACTGATGGAGTCACCTGCCCAGCACATCAGTTAGGCAGAATCTGGGGATCAGGGGAGGGGTTATGACCCCAATTCAAGTCTCCCTTGATCGCTCCTTGGCAGCACTGGCCATACTCTGAGCAGGCACCAAGGGTCTGCAATAAGGACAAGCTTTCTTCAAACCTCCACCCCAACACCTACTCAAATACAACCACAGCTCCTTCAGAATGACACTGGGATAAAGGAAACTCTCTGCAGAGAGAGGGGTTTTCAGTTCCCTGCTGAGCTACTCACTGCCACCGTGCAGGACCGGCGAGCTCCGCGCTGAGCCCGTGTTGCTCTGCGAGCCAAACTTCTCCAGCAGCTCAGAGAACTCTCTCCTGCAAGCAAAACCACGGTGCAGTCAGCTGCTGCTCAGAACTCCCCCACAGGATTATAAGGCAAGAGAGCCCCTGATGGCAGGGACTGGGTACCAAGGCTGTAGGGCTGGTGCTCCCCAGCTGTGGGGAGCAGTCAAAGCTTCCTCATGCACAGGGGGAACACCCTGCTTTCAAGAGCTTGTGCAAGGCTTCAGGTCTGTAATCAATCTCATGGCAGTGCAGCTTTCCTGTGATGGGCTGCAGCTCCAGAGTGCTCCTTCCCTGCCCTGGAGTGTGTTCAGGGCAAGAGGACTGGGAAGGGATGTATCCTTAAAGGTCTTTTCCTATCTTTATGATCCTACGATTCTATGGAGAGGCTCTGTGCTGAGAACTGTCAGAGGAGGGCAGGATGAACACTGGAGCCCTGCCCTGCATCCTGACTTGCACTCCACCTCATGGGCCCTCCTGGGAATATTTTCACCCCAACTATAAGGCTCAAAAGTTTTGCAAACAGACCACACAAATTAACCCTGCCAGAAGGAGTTGTAACTGTGCAAACATAACCCAAAAATTCTTGGCCTATTTGTGACTCCTTCTAGGACAGTTAAATACAGGTTATTCTCTGTTTTTTCTCCTCTTTTCCTGGACAGAAATCAGATCCTGTAGCTCTTGCTAGGGTAAAGAGGGAGATGGCTTTCAGGGCACCTGCAGAAGCATCAGCCCACTCTCCCAATCCATCCATAATTATGTTCTCCACAAACATCACAAGCTAAACCCTTGGAGCATGACACCTCAACAAAGACCTGTATGCAATCTCATCCCCAAAATACCCCAGAAAGTGATCTCCATGTGCAGGCACCAGATGCTTTGTTCCAGGTTGAATTTGACCAGCGTGTGTTGAGCCCTTGATGAGCTGGAACTCCCTGTACCCCACAGGTGATTTCCTTCATGACCTCTTTTTGCATTCTTGAACTCCATTAAGAACTACCATTGTCCACATTTACCAGCTCCTGCCCCATTTCTGTAACCTTTCTTTGAGTTGCTATGAGCCCCTCACATCCTTTCAGATGAGGAGGCAGGTGCAGGAATGACATCTTCATCATGCTCATGCTCAGCAGCCTTCTGATCCAGCCCTGCCATGCTGCTCTCATGTTGTCCCTCTGCAATGGGGGGTGTTCTCTCCCTCCATAACCCAACCCCACCTGAAGGATCCGACCTTTTGGCAGAGAGATCCTCAAGGATGACTAACTTCTTACACATGCCAGTTAATAAGCATCCAGGCAGTGGGAGAGACCCTGAAAATGTTGTTTCAGTGGCCACAGTAACACCATTAGATGTCGTCTTTGAAGGCAGGAGGGAATCCCCATGGGAAGGTGCCTTCCTGATGCCATAGCCTCAGGAAAAGCCTGGTTATGAGTGGCTCCCTCTCAGGCTTGACAGTCAGACAAGCTCAAGAGGTGAACCTGTAGGAACCCAGCCACAGCAAAGTTCCCTGAGCGAGGAGACTGCTGTGACACACTCGCAGACGCTGCGTCATCTGCGTTCCTCACCAGGACAGATGTTGGGTGTTATTGGCTAGATTAGAGTCAACAATATTAAATGATGAATGAATCATCAGCTCCTCAGGTTCCTGCTGGAAATGCTCTCAGTAATTTACATCTTCCCAGTCACAACCAGCTCATTAACCAACTTCAAAGACCAGCGCATGCCTTATCTAATATTGCCATCAAATTTATGCCTTATTCATTCCATTTAATGTTAATTTAAAACCCAAGTGGCACACAATGCTCAGTGACATGCCTTGGTGAATCCCAATATTTGCATCCATACTATTGTCTTTATCAACCAGACCCATGACCTTAAAAAAGACCACGACTTTGTTCAGAAACCCCTTGTCCCACAGAGCTCTTCTGGCTTCCACCTCTTGGGCACAAACTTCCCAGGAACAGCAAAGATGCCACCAGGACACCCAGAAGATGCTGTGACCTCCCAGTCATGGTGGTGATACAACAGTAGGGGGAACATGAGGATGATCAAAGCCATTCTCCAAGCCCTGGAATTCTTTATCAGACCCACCCCTCAGACAGTGGCAGGCATTTGGTGGTCCACCAAGGGACAGCTCTGTGGGGCCAGCCCTGTGTGACCTGCATTTACTGTGCATGAGGGAAAGACAGTTTCATAACATAAGGCACCAAAATATGTGAAATATTAGGAAAATTTCTCCACCGAAAGGATGTCAGGCACTGGAACAGGCTGCCCAGGGAAGTGGTGGAATCACTGGAAATGTTCAAAAATCATGTGGATGTGATGCTTAAGGAGATGGTTTAATGGTGGCCTTGGCAGTGGGAGGTTAAGGGTTGGACTCAAGGGTCTCAGAGTGTTTTCCAACCTAAATGATTCCACAAGCACTGGGAAAGCAGAAGGACAAGTCAGCCCCTGGTTTGCTGATCCACGGATCCCTGAGCTGAGCCTTGGGTGGATCTCTGCAGAATTATTTCAGTTTCCCAGTAAAGCCTCTGCAGCTGATTCACACCAGTTTCGCTGGCAGCTCACACAGCCAGGCCTTACCCCTCCCTGACCCCTGCAGGGGCAGGTCCAACACGCTGCAATCTCACACATTATTCCCAGCGGCTACCAAGCCACCAGCACTTAGGTTTTGTTTTGGGCTGGGTATTTCTGTGGTCATCTATTGTTCCATTTTCCTCAGATAATAATCCGGCGGAGCACAGAGGAGGTCATAAACGCCACACAATGGCTGAAATACTCTTAGTCAATGCAAATGCAACTGGTGCAGCAGCTCTGTGACCCTGCAAACCCTGTCACTAACCTGCGCTGCCAAATGCTCTGTCATAAGTGAGGACATGCTCGGGCTCAGCACTCCTTGTTGTTGTTTATTTTGTGTCCTGAAATTCATCCACAAAGGAGGTTTATCATTATTTTCTCAGGAGCCTGAATGAGCTGTGAGACTGGGTCCAGCCCAGGGACAATGTGACCAAATGCCACTGTCCCAGCTCCTGCTTTGTTGGTCAGTCCTGCCAGCCCCAGTTCCACCAGGGACACAAACACATGACTAACTGGAGGCACACACTTATCCCAGCAGAAAGTAAAGCACTTTCTGGTGCCAGTCTCCTGGGAATTAATTTTGTGCTCAGTGCAGTGTTTGGAGGAGCTGGACGTGGGCAGACAATGCCCAAACATTGCCGATTAATGAACGAGCGTGCTGAAGGAATGCCAACAGGCCTTGCTTTGTGCTTTCAGACACCAAGAGGCTTCAGAAGATGTCTTTAATATTTAAAATTTGACCCTTACTAAAACATTGTGAATTGTCAGGTGCCTGCAGGACTAAAATGCCCAGCTTGATTAAAAAACAACAACCGTGGCGTTGTATGAGGTGGAAAGTTCATTTTAACAAGCCCTTCTCCGTTTTTTTTTTTCATTAGGATGCAAACATTTGAGGTCTGCAGGATGCTTGCAATAGAACTTGTCCCTGGACAGCCTTCAGCCAGCCCCAGGGTGGGATGGGGGGTCTGCCAGCAGCAGCCAGCTCCAGGACGACTTTGCTACAGATGAAGCAGCAAGGGGTCAATCTCCTGGCAGAAAATTGTTGTTTTATCTCATAATGCCTCTTTGTCCTGCCCTTTTGTTCCTGGAAGAACAAAGGGTGAATCCTACATCAAAGGTTACACAGCGTCTGGAAACCTCAGCTCTGCACCACAGCTGAGAGAGAAAGTGGAGCCTGTGACATCAGAAATTACTGGTTTGTCTCAAAAAAAAACAAACCTGCAGGTGAGTGGGAGCCATGAACCCAGAGCACTCCAAAAACGTCACAAAGGCAGATTTTCTCACACAGCGCCAGTGGAATTAGGGCACCCGCAGCCAGCCTGGAGCTGACACCCAGCTGTGTGAGGAGGTGACAGCCTGGAGGGGAGGGATGGGGCATCCAGAGGGACCTGGACAGGCTGGAGAGGGGGAACCGTGCAAAATTCATAAAGCACAGCAAGGCCAAGTGCCTGGGTCAGGGCGATTCCAAGCCCCAGTCCAGGCTGGGCAGAGAAGGAATTGGACAGTGAAAGTTGTCCCTGCCCATGGCAGGGGTGGGATGGGATGAGATTTGAGGTCCCCTCCAACCCAAACCATTCGATGCCTTCCCTCTCTGTGGGTGGGATGGAAGCAGTGCCAGGCACAGGTGCACCTCACTGCTCTGGGAAAGGCTGGCTGTTTTTCCCAAAGCTCAGCCTTTGTCTCTGGCACACCCAGGCTTGCTGGAGTCAGCCCCAGCCCTCCCTGCCAGCTTAGCAGCAAGTTCTCAGAACAAAAGAGCCATGGGCTGAGCTGTCTGTGACAGCTCCCTCCTGCCCCTGTCACACGCCGGGCTGGCAGGGCAGGAGGGATTATCCTGCATCTACACCAGGCCAGAGGGGCCACAGCCCCTCTGCTGGGACAAACAGGGTGGGCACAATGACCTGGGAACTGATTCTGCCCCTTTTCCTGGGCCTGGACCTCAAGGCCTGGGGTCAGCTCTGGGCTCCTCACAAGGCAGATATTGAGGAGGTCCAGGGAAGGGAACAGAGCTGGGAAGGGGCTGGAGCACCAGGAGGGGCTGAGGGAGCTGGAAAGGGGCTCAGCCTGGAGAAAAGGAGGCTCAGGGGGGACCTTGTGGCTCTGCACAACTCCTGACAGGAGGGGACAGCTGGGGAAGGAAGGTCAGGGTCTGCTCCCAGGGAACAGGGACAGGACAAGGGGAAATGGCCTCAAGCTGTGCCGGGCAGGGTGGGTCAGGTTGGACACCAGGAGGAATTTCTTCATGGAAAAGGTGGTCAGGCCTTGGAAATGGCTGCCCAGAGCAGTGGTGGTGTCCCCACCCCTGGACGTGTTCAAAGAACAACTGGACATGGCACCTGGTGCTCTGGGCTGGGACATCAGTCAGAGGTTGGACTCAAAGATCTTTTCCACCCTCAGAGATGCTGTGAGTCTGATTCTGTTCCATACTGCCAGGGCACTTGCAGAGAAGCAGCCTTTCCTTCCTGCTGGTTGTGTGAGCCCTGCTAATCCAACAGCCCCTGTTCCTGGCATGCTGGGGATGCATCTCATGTGGAGACACAATGAATTTAGTATTTTATCCTGCCAGGACAGAGGTGCAGCACAAACTGCCTCCTCCCAGTGATAAACCTGACAGACCAGGCCGATATCTGTGCAACGCAGAGAAACAAGGAACTATTGGAACTTTCAGGCTGAGAATGAATAAACAATAATTATGACTATGCAATAAAATTATCCTCATTAGGTGAAGGTGAGCACAGACAAAAATCAGATTTAAATATCACCTAAACCTGGTGAATCCAGCTCCAAATCTGAATCCTCTGCTTTAAGCCCTGGCATTACTGCTGCTCTCTGCAGCCCAGCTGATGCGACAGGCCCAAAACATGCATCTGATACATGCCAGAGACTGAGTTCCATGAAAAGCACAGGTAATTTGGGCCTATAATTAACTCCAGAGACAAATAATAGCGTTTATGACTCAAATTCACCCGAGGGCAACCACAACAAAATGCTACTCAGCTGAGTCATTGGGAAAATTGGCAGGGGTGTTGGATCCAAACCCAGAGCCATGACGTTCCCTCCTCCAGAGTGCTTTGAGTGCTCTGGGCGAAGAAGGATCTGAAAATAAACTGAATTTTCTCTGCCCCGTGTCCTCCTCAGCTCCCAGGTCTCGTGAGCTGCTTTGCTGGGCAGTGGGAAGAGGGAAGGTGCCCACAGCTCGTGGCATGGCACCTCCACAGGCATCACCCCAGAGCTGGTGGCCCCTCTCCACCCGGCTGGCTGCTCACCCACGCTCAAGGACAGACTTAAAAGAGAGCAGGGCATCAATAAAAGACAAAACTAAGTGGGAAAAAAAAGTGGAGAGCAGAAAAATCCTTCCCCATGTTCCCACAGCCCTTAATCCTGGAGATATGTATTCCTGTATTAAACAGTCTGCGAGATGATTATGTAAGTGAAATCTCTGCAAATCTTTTGGAAAAAAGAATAAATAAACTGATTACTTCTCCTCTCTCCCTCTGGCTAACCTTTTGCAGATTTAACAGATAACCAGCAGTGAACGGAGGCCAGATAAATCGCTTAAAGTTTCATTGCCCTGCCCCAGCTCCCTGCAGGCACCGGGGAGCAGGGGGGAGCTGGAGCCACGCCTGCGTGTGCTTCAGGAAACACCTGCTGAATTTGGGATGTCAGCAGCTCAGGAACAGCTTGGAACAGATCACGGTGGAGGCAGAAAACCTGTGCTTGGGGCTCTGGCTGAGAAATCAAGTATTTCAGAGCAAGTCGTGCTGCTGCTGGACACGGATCCCAGCCGAGCTGTGGGATCCTGTCCCTCCTGCTGGGAGAGAGTGTGAGATGCCCACTGGCACTCTGCCCTGCCAAGGGGACTGCTGTGATCCAGAGCTGCATCCTGAGCATCCCTGCTTGGACCAGAGGATCCCTGGTGACCTACTTGCTTCACCCAGCACTTCCTCAGAGCTGCTGAAGGACTTGCACTTAATGTAATAACAGGAGATGCCATTTCCCCTGGAAGAGGGTGGCTAAAAGCAGCCCGTCATTAATAGCAAATAATTCTTCCAGCAGTGTATTGCTGTGTCAGAATTAGTCTCATGCCTGTCATTAGAGCACTCTCACTGCTCTGCCAAGGCAGGAAAGCTGCACAGCAGCTGATGGATAAGGAATGCATCCATCATTAATCACCCATCATCTCCACACTAACGGGATCTGGGTGTGTTCAGCAGGGACTCTGACCTGAGCCACCACGGGCAGAGCACAGCCTGCCCGCCCACAGCCACCCTCACTCTGCCAAATCCCACCCTCATGCCCCTGCTTCCTGCAGCGCCTCAGCTTCCCCAGCCCCTGCTTCTGTCAAGGGAGAGGATGTGCCAGCATATTGTGCCAGATCTCCTGTGGGATATCAGCAAAGGCCCCACTAATCCATGCCAGGGTTCCCACAGCTCTGCCCTCTCTCATGGCACCATCATTGTCCCACACAGCTTAAACCCAGCCAAGACAAGACTGAACTCTTTCCTTCTCCTTCCAAACCCTCTGAGTCTCTCCAGAGAGAGCAAGGCTTTCCAGGGGACAACAAGGGGACAAGTTTCAGGGAGAAACTTCTCATCCTCCCTGAGAAGGAGGAAACCTCTGGGAAAGGAAGACCTTAACTCAATATGTCCAACTGGAAAGGAAAGGGAAGATCCTGCTGTCCCTGCACATCTTCATCCAGAGTTCTGTGCAGGATGTGCTGAAACACCACACAGCAGAGCTGAGGGAGCTGTGCCACCCTACAGCCAAGACTGGAGCAGCTCTGGTCCTCCCTGGGGAAGCACCTATGGAAATCTGCTCAGTGCTGGAATGTCCCACAGACCCCACCCAGACAGGGCTGGCATGAGAGCCACCAAGGGAAGCTTTGCTTCCTTCCATTACAGCTCCACTGAATTCCCACCAGTGCACAGTTACCAAAGACCTCTGCCTTCCCAGAGCATAGGCCTTGGAGCCCAGTTTGCTCCAAGGCTCTCCAGCTGTGGTGCCAAGGAGTGCCACAAGGTCCCTTCCCAGTGTCCCCCTTACTTGGCGTCGTCATCGCGGGCTATCAGGAGGCACATGTGGCTGGTGGCCGACGCCGTCCTCAGGATGTCCACGGCCCTGGAACACAGGGGCCATGACAGGTCAATCCCTGCTCCCAGCAGTGCTCCCTGCTCACCTCAAAGCTGGCAGAGACCCCTGACCTGGGCAAACCCTGCCAGCAGCCGAGGCTTTGGCTGGATGCCCTGTTCCCTGCCCTGGCAGCGAGGCCGAGGGCAGCCCAGCCATACCCTGATTTTCCCACTTCTGCAGTAAATGAGAAGTCCCTGACAGCAAAACCCAGAAGACACCTGTGGTGGTGAGCAAATCCTCCTGCACAGCCCGTGGCAGGGGCTGGGGCGAGGTGCTCTTTAACATCCCTTCCAACCCACACCATTCCAGGATTCTGTAATTCCCAGCCTGGGGAAGCTTCCATTCCAGGGACAGCCATTTTCTGGGTCCAAATTCAAGTACCCCTGGCAGCCAGGGCAGCTGCTGGAGCCAGGCACAGCCTCCCACAGCCACAGAGAGGTTCTCATGGATGTCACCAAGCCCAGCTGCTCTGGGGCTTTGGCAGCAGGACCAGCTCCTCATGCTGCTTCCACCCAGCCTTGGCACCTGGTGCAGGAATGCAAGGCAGGCAGTAGGAGAGCACAGTGTTTGATGGGAAAGGAGAGCCCCAAAGTGCTTGTGCTTCTGTGGAGCTGTGAATGATCCTCTTGGTGGGGAGCTGAGGGGCTGGACGTGGCTCCAGAAGGAACTGGAGCAGCACTGTCAGGCTCAGGCACCAGCTCATCTCCTGTGCTGGGAACTGCAGGACGTGCTGGGAAGCTGCAGCAGATGGAGTGGAGGTGCCAGGAGCTGTTTAAAGCCCAACTTTCTGGGGAAATGTCTGACTATCTCAGACACAATTTGGGCTCTCTGGTCTATTTTTATATTGAATCTTCCTGCCTGATAAGTTCTGAGTTGGCTTTTGGGAACAGCACACAGAGTGATGCCCTGGTGTCCTCCACACAACCCACAGCCTAAGCCACTTCACAGAATCCCACAAAAGCAACAGGAATGGGAAATATCCATTTGGATATGGTACCTCTCGCTTGTAACCCCAATTAGGGAATCTCCATTGACCTCCAGGATCTGGTCTCCTGGCTGCAGGCGCCCTAAAAAAGAAAACTAATGGATAGAAACTGTGGAAAATACAGCTTGAAGGGACTGGGAGAGGCTGGGCAGTTCCCCCCTGTGCCCAGAGACAGGATGAAAAATGCATGGGCTGTTCTGGAGATGCTCGTCTGACCTGTTTTTCCAGATGTCCATAAATGAAGTTTCTGCAACCTCCCGGAACAGCCCTTGCCACTGTCCCAGTACTTCCTCTGCTCTAGGAAGTTGCAAAAGTAAATACTGAAAACTGCAATAAAGCTTTTGCTTAATTCACTTTGAGGTCAAGTAGTTCATTTCGAGGTCAGGTGGAAAAGCAGGAGAGGCACTTCCACCTGTTCTGGATTTATTTTCCTTTATTGGATGGAAAAATGATGTAACAGCTGGGGAAAAAAAAAGATCTTTTTAGCTGAAGTTGTAAAAGGTGAGCTCTGCAGACCCCTAATACCTACTTAGTTGAACATATTCAGCATGAAATCAGTGACCTAGAGCAGAGCTGAGTTTGCAAAAGGATCTCGGGTCATTTTGGGGCCACAGGGAGGTGGGAAAGGACAGGAAAGTTCTTGTGTGGCAGAGATGGGCCATGCTGTGCACACACAAAGCAATAGAACAGATGCTGAGGAGCCAGTCCAAAGCTGCTGTCAGATGTTAGAACAACTGCCACACTAAAAAAATACCCCCAACCACTGGAAAATCCCCAAGCAAGCACCCAAAATATCTAATAAGGGATAAAACAAATGTGTGAAATAAATACCCTCATCTGGGCTGTTCTCAGACCTCGTGGCACTCTGCCCGTGTTCCACTCACCATCTGCGTAAGCAACACCCCCTGGAAGGATCCTCTTGACATAAACTCCATATTCTTCTCCAGTGAGCTCCTTGATGCCACCAATGACCTTAATGCCTGCAGGAGGAACACAGCACAAAGGCAGGAGAGTCAGAGCTGGCACAGCCATGCCTGAGCGGTGCAGCCCCACCCTAAATTCATGGAATCCTGGAATCCTGGGCTCTCTGCAGCAGCTCCATCCATCACTGATGGGAAAAGATCTGCTCCTGCTGCAGATCAAATCATTCCTGGTGAGAAGTGTTTCCCACAGGAGATTCCTTCCCTGGGCACACCTGGACAACCCCCGGGGTTGGGGACATCTCTGCTCCCCCAGCAGTGCCTCAGCCCCTGACAGGGCCGCCCATGGCAGAGCCACACCCCAGGAGCGGCCACTTGTGGGGAGCCTCACTCCTGGGGGAGCCGAGGCAGAGCAGGGAGGTGACCCCTGTTCCTGAGAGACCCCCGTGGCTCGGCACAGCCCGGGTGCCCTGCAGCACCTTGGCTGGGGCTGCTCAGGGCCACCCCTCGGGCCACGGGCCTGTCCCTGCGGCCGCCCTAAGCTGGCTGGCAGCAAAAGGTTCAGGAGACTTATTTATCCAGGGCTCATTAAGTCCTGCTTCGAAGATCCAGGCTATGGAGAGAAGGATTAAAAAGCCTGGCTTTAATTAACAAATCTCTGCCCAGAGTCACCGCCCGGGCATTTTGCTGCTGTGGCCAGGAGGGCAGGCTGGGGACAGGCAGTGCCACGAGCCAGCGCCAGCCCAGCCCTGTCCCGGTGCTGAGGGGCTGCTCCCAGCCCTGGACAGGCCCTGGCCTGGAGGACAGGCCCAGCTGCTGCCCTAAAACCTGGCAACCCTTTCTGGGAGGGAACAGGATGCTGGGTGGGCATTCCTCAGGACACAGCACCAATTCCATCCCTCCCCTCCTTTTGTAACCCAAGCTCTGCTCTCAGGCCCCTCACAGCTTTCATCTGCCTCCAGGGAAAGACTTTGTGTCTCAAGTCACCTTTATATTAAATTAGATTAAAACGAAATTATTACAATTTCCCATAAAGATATTTACATTTCTATAGGCACCAATTGCTGCCTTTCCCAAGCTCCAAATCCCAGCCCTGTCTGAGTGCTGGAGTTTATTCACTGGGCTTAAGGCATTAACCAGGCACTTGTGAGGAGATGTTTTACTGCTGGAACAGGAACTCACAGCAGAACACCTCAGGAATGGGCACAAATATTTTCTAATTTATACTACAATAATATTATATTATATTATATTATATTATATTATATTATATTATATTATATTATATTATATTATATTATATTATATTATATTATATTATATTATATTATAATGATATTATAATGATATTATATTGTTTAAATATTATAATTTATATTTCTAATATTTGCTAGTGAATTATAAAATAAATTCACTCAATTTGGAAATATTGCCCCAAAAAAAGTATCTACAAGCAGCACGAGCCTCACCAAGGTGTGTGTCAGGTCAGGCACCTGGGCACAAAAGTGGGGAGGAGATGCTGCAGCCATGAAATGTAAAACCTGCCCATGGCCAGGGATGCTCAGCAGGACATTTCTCTGTTCCCTGCGGAGCCAGGGGATCTCTCTGCTGGGCTGTGCAGACACCCCAGGGAACAGGGGCAGCCCAGGGATGGGCTTGGGAAACCATGAGGGGTCCTGCAGAGGCAAAGCCCCATCGGTTCTCTGGATGGAACAGAGCCTGGAAGTCCAGCCCAAGGCAAGGGCATGACTGAGGAACTCCTCCTACATCTTCCTTCACCCCTAACACAAAGGAATTAGGAATGATGAAGCACATCAGACAAATAATACAAAAATTTGCACCTTGCAAAGGCTCAGCCACAGCATCCCCCAGCAGCCCAGTGTGTGCCGAGATGCCAAATCAATAATGACTCATTTCCCTTTTGTGTCTGCAAATCAATTGTAATAATGCCTTAATATAGCTGAGGTATCTCCAAATCCTCCTTTATCCCCAACGATGTCAGGAGAAAATCCGATCTTGTTATTAAAATCGCTGATTACTCACAGTATTGCTCCAGACACACTCAAACTTGGATGGGGGAGGAAAAACCCCTGAGTTTTAACTCCCTTGTTGGCAAAGCAGCTGGATGCTGCCAAGCTCTGCCCACTACTCACACCCATCACCTCACCAAGAAGGTGCTCTGGGTGCCAGTCCTGCCCCCTAAAATCCACTGGAGAGTCCCCACTGGGGCAGGGAGGAGGAGGAGGAGGAGGAGGAGGGAGGGCTCACCCCTTCCAGGGCTCAGGCCACTCCAGGGGACAACAGCTGATGGATGGCAGCAAACCTAGGTCATCCACGATTGTGGTAGCAGCATTCCTGGGACAATAATTTTTTACACATTTTATAAAAATTTACTTTAATCAGATTTCTGTTTGGGGCCCATTGTAGGTAAATAACGGCTCTTTAATTATCACAGCATCAAAGTCCCAGTATAATGCTTATTAAGTCATACTTAGGGCCAGATAATCTAGCCTATTTTGGATCCCTCTATTTAATCTTTCCTTTCTGGCAAAGGTCCTGGAGCTGATGCCCATGTCCCTGGTTTGTTTGGTTTTTTTTTCTCTTTTGCAGAACAAAGCTTGCCAGGAAAACTCCAGATGGACTTAGAGGTAAGACTGACCAAGTCTATGTTTTCTTTAGGCTCTTAACAATCCTATAAATTTCTCCAAGACCCTCAAGCTTCTCTGGTGCCTCTAATCCCACTCCCACTAATGCCAGAGTCACAGTTCTCAGGCTATAATCTCACCTGCTCCTGGATCCACACAGGTCAGGGGGTGTCCTGGCTAATCTGGTTGTTTAGTCCAACTGGGATCATCCCGGGCGCATCCTGACCCCACTGCTGCCAGGCTGGGCACAGAGGGGCTGCCCGCCCTCTGCCTAAGCTGGCAATGTTCAATTACATTTCCCTTAATCCCTCTGTTGATCTTGCAGCCCCCGCCAGCTTTTTCCGTCTGGAGGAAGGGACAGATTGGAGGTGAATCACTCACTGCCCTGTCCTAAGCAGATGAAGGTCAAGATAATGGGATCTCAGTGTTTCTGAGAAATGCTCCTTAATCAGCACTTCCCTTTGATGGCTATTCTTTAATTCGAGGTTCAGGTTTGAGGAGATGCCAGGTAACCCCTTTGAACTTCTGCTGAGGTTCACATGTGGGTTTCCACCTAAAGCCACAGAGCAACAGACCCGCGGCCAAACGCTGACCTGGCACCAGGCAGTGATGCTGCTCCAAAGGAACTCTGGAATAATGCCTCATCCTACCTGAGAAACTGCTGGGATAACCCTGCATCCCACCTGAGAAACTGCTGGGATAGCCCTGCATCCCACCTGAGAAACTGCTGGGATAACCCTGCATCCCACCTGAGAAACTGCTGGGATAGCCCTGCATCCCACCTGGGAAACTGCTGGGATAACCCTGCATCCCACCTGGGAAACTGCTGGGATAACCCTGCATCCCACCTGGGAAACTGCTGGGATAGCCCTGCATCCCACCTGAGAAACTGCTGGGATAACCCTGCATCCCACCTGAGAAACTGCTGGGATAGCCCTGCATCCCACCTGAGAAACTGCTGGGATAACCCTGCATCCCACCTGGCAATCTGCTGGGATAACCCTGCATCCCACCTGAGAAACTGCTGGGATAACCCTGCATCCACCTGGGAATCTGCTGGGATAACCCTGCATCCACCTGGGAATCTGCTGGGATAGCCCTGCATTCAGCTTCAGAAACTCATGAAGGCACTTTCTTTTCCCAAATAAACCCACTCTGAGCAGCTACACCTCTGGCAGACACATGGATCCTGTCAGCACCTCTCATCAGAGAGGATTGATTGAGCTGCCAGAGGGCAGGGCTGGATGGGATATTGGGAAGGAATTGTTCCCTGTGAGGGTGGGCAGCCCTGGCACAGGGTGCCCAGAGCAGCTGTGGCTGCCCCTGGATCCCTGGCAGTGCCCAAGGCCAGGCTGGATGGGGTTTGGAGCAGCCTGGGACAATGGAAAATGTCCCTGCCCATGGCAGGGGGTGCAGTGAGATGAGCTTTGAGCCCCCTTCCAAGCCAAACCATTCCATGATTTCTGGAGGATGATCGCTCGTCCTGAGTGCTTCAAGCCTCACAGGAGAGGATGAAGCCAGCAACTGATGGCATTAGGAAATCCACATTATTGTAGCTTCCTCCAACACACCACAATTTGCTTTGTAGGTTCTGCTAGACCCTGCAAAGACCCTCTGGCCCAGACTGGGGGAAAGGAGAGGAGCTGGAACCCAGGGAAGTGGCTCACAAAGGGCTGCCACGTCTGCCACTTCTTCCAGAGGTCAGGGATGGCCCCATCAGGCTCTTCTGGGCCTCCTCCTTTAATGAGCTAATCTAACCCAGCAGCTGACATCCCATCAACTCAACCAATTCCACCTCTGGAGATTGAAATATCATATTCACCAAGTAAAGTCATTTCTCTGAGCTCTCATGAACGTCATGAACATGGGAAGAGTCAGCAAAGCCATCACCCCCCCACCCCGAGCTGGAAACAGCCAATAATTAATCCATAATTAATCTCAGGTCTCAGGAAACCTGAACTTGTTTCTCTGGTGACTCCCCAGGAGTTGTCCCAAAAGGTCATTCAGGGGTCTCACCAAGAGGTCCCCAGCTGCTCTGTGGCAGGGTGAGCTGCACTCACAATTAAGGATTAGGGGAGAGACTGTGAAATCCTGATGCAGGATCACAGATTTTTATAAAGTCCATGGCAGAGCATCACTGAATACAGAGAGGTCAGAGAAATGCTCTGCTGGATCCCTCTGGGCTGAGTGTCATGAACCTGGGATTTTCTCACATTCTGATGGATGTGACCTTCTCTTTTCCCTTCTCTTCCATGCTTTGAAGTTCAGAGTGCTGTGGAAGGACACCGACTCACTTAGTGCTCATTCCCTTTCCCGTGGGCCAAACTTTCCAAAGCCAGCTCATGCATCCCAGTCCTCAGGAGCGCTGCAGGAAGCACCTTCCATCCCCCACTGGGATGGCTTTCCAGGGGAAAAGTCTGCAGAGGGGAAGGGAAGTGCTGGGGATTCTGTTTTTCTATTTATTTAGCATTTTAATTGATTTTATCTAAAAAATTCTGAAAGGCCCTTCCCCCTCATCCTGCTGAGGGAAGGGGTTGTGGGCCTGGGCTCCTGCAGAGCTCCCAGCACTGGCTGCTCACCATTACCATGGAATTAGCTGGGATTTTGGCATTCTTTTAATGTCACAGCTGCAAAAGGAGCAGAGGATGCTCAGCACAGGCAGGTACAAGACACAAGCTCAGAATGCACACAGGGAGCACACCCTGACCCAGGCTCTGGGGCTGTCTGAGGTACCAGCCCAGCCCCTGGCACTCACCCAGCCCATTTGCACACTCGTAGAAGTCGAAGCAGTGCACAGTTCGATCCATCCCGTACGGTCCCATGAGTGTCCTGGGGAGACAAGAGGAGCTGTCTGTCATGGCCAGAAAGGACAGAGGCACAGGTGCCCACACACTGAGGCACTCTGTCCCTGCCAGCCCAGCAGGCACTGCAGACACTCAGGTGAGGGACAGCCCCACCACTGCACCCACACAGGCAAAACCCAGCCCCAGGCAGCCCCCCCGAGCTCTGCACGGATAAATGAGAGAATATGTGCAGGGCTGAGCATCATCCTCCCCACCCAGCAAATCTGCTGGAGCTGTCTGTGATTCATTACCCCAGATTATCGGGGCTGGACAGCTGTGCAGCTCCTGGGAAATGAGATCAGAGCTCGGAGCCGTGCTGGGGAACAAAGCAGTTTCACAAACACAGCCTGTAATGAACACGGCCAGGCACAATCCCCTCAAAAGGTTTTTAATGCAGGCAGAGGGTCTGGAAAAGGGGATGCAAGAGCTGCTCTAAGTCCTGCCTGCTCTGGTGGGAGCTTCTCATCACAAGCCAGAGCAGCTGGAAGAACATCACACAGCTAAGATTCCCCTGACCAAGTAACTCCCCAGAACATCCCACAGTCTCCCCCTAAACACCTTAGGCAAGGTCCCAAATGAATGACCCCAAAAACACCCTGTCCCAAGCACAGATGCCAGACTCCAAACCTGGGACCACCAGCACTTCTCCTTGGGCTCCTCAGGATGGATGAGCCCTGATCCGAGAAACACCAACCCCAACGTGCCAGGGGGGAAAGCAGGGCTGAGGAGGCACCAAAGAACTCCCCAGCATTTAAGTGGCAAGAGAGAAGGTGTTTCCCAGTTTCCTGGGATATCAGGTCCCGGATCTGAATATGGATGAGAAGGAACAGCAGCGTGGGAAACAAGAGGCTGCTCCAAATCCAGCAGGATGCAGGATGAGAATAACCTACAGGGACTTACCAAGAGTCCAAAATAAAACTCAAAATATCGAGCTATCCAGCAAAGGCAGTAACTTGACCTCTAAAATTCGGACTGGAAGTGTTTTCTCCATGTTAAAAAATGCCCCTTCTTGCCATCCTTACACCTCTCTGAAGACTGAACAACCAACTGGCCACATCTGGCTATTGAAATACGGAGCTCGAAGGCATCCCAGGGAGGCGGAGCAGCCCTGGGCCCGGGCTGGTTCAATCCTCGACCCAGGATTTTCGGGGTATTTCGAGTAAATCACCGAGGACATTGCCCGGGCGAGCCCGGGCGCTCGGGGCGGGCGGGCAGGCACCACACGGCCGCAGTTTCGGCGGAGCAGACTCCTCCTGGATACCACCAGCTCTCCTCATCACCCCTTGCGATCAGCCCTGATCATCATCCCGCTCCGAGGCACGGCCGCCCAGCAGCCCCGAGCCCTGCGAGCGCCACCGAGGCAGAAAACCCAGCGAGCCACGCTGGCCCGGGCTCTCCTGCATCCCTGCCTCCTCCTGCATCCCTGCCTCCTCCTGCATCCCTGCCTCCTCCTGCATCCCTGCCTCCCAGCCCTGCTCCTGGGGATGCCACGGGCAAGAACCCGGGCTGCAAGTGGCAGCCACGGGAGCCCGGGCTCCCTCCCCGTTACCTGCTGATGATGATGGCTCCCTTGTAAAGGACAGAGACCGCGGGCATCTTGCCGGCCCTGCCCGGCACCGGCCGCTCTGATTTGGCAGGAATCCGTTAAAGTGATGGGGGGGAAAAAATGTGGAAAAAAAAAAAAAGGGGGAGGTCGGAGGGCATCACGTGGTCCCCCCGTATGCATGTTAATTCCTCCCAACATTAACACAGATCGGCTCAAAACATCTCCAACTTTAGATTAAAGCTTACGCAAGCCGGAGCAGCGCGGCCCCTGCAGCGCCTTCCCAAGGCCGGGGCCGGAGCAGGGCTGGCCCCATGTCCTCAGCACAGGGGGAATTTCTTGGGATGTGCTTGTGGGAATGGCCCCTCCAGGGGTAGAGGGCAGGGTTTGGGGTGGGACGGGTGCAGTCACCATCCCTAAAGAGCTAAAATCCACAGCCAAGCTTTGGAAGAAGTAACGGACTGTGGCACTTAGGGGGTTTAGGGCTGATGTTGATTTTTTTTTCTTTTAGCATCTTTTCCAGCCCACAGGATTTCCGTCTTAAAGCAGAACAAGTTCAGCTGTTCCTTGTCTGTTGGGAGGTCAGAAGCCTGACTTGCTTTGAACAGCCCCTTCCACAGAATCACAGAATCACTGGGTTGGAAGAAATCTTAAAGATCATCGAGTCCAACTCAGCTCCAACACCTCAACTAAACCCTGGCACTCAGTGCCACATCCAGTCTTGTTTTAAACACATCCAGGGATGGTGACTCCACCATCTCCCTGGGCAGAACATTCCAGAACTTTATCACTCTTTCAGTAAAACTCTTTTCTAATATCCAGCTTTTATTTCCCTTGATGCACTTGAGACTGTGTCCTCCATCCCTACACCATCCAGCTGGAGAAGCAGCAGCACCCCTGTCTTGTGGGATGGGGGGATGGAGGCATGAAATAAGATTATCCAGGGTTTGCCAGTGAGTGGGAATGGCCCAGAAGAGCCCAGCTCAGGGCTTGGCAGCAGCAGGGCTGCCACCGTGGGGGAAAGATCTGGTGACCTTTTCTGAGAAGGGAAACGTGCTCCCCTGGACCCGCAGGAGGACACAGGGCCTGCCTCCCAACCAGCCCTGGAGGACATCTGAGGTCACAGAGAGCTGTGACTGCACCAGCGGTGTCCCCTCGTGCTGTCCTGCAGTGTCTCAGCAGGCTCCTGGCCAGGCCCCATTAGTGGCCCTTGCCCTCGTTAGCAGAGCTCTCACTGTGGCCGTGCCTGCCTGGCAGTGCCACTCCTTGCCAAACCATCCCTTCAGTCCAAGATGCTGGATGTTGATGTTTCCATGTCTGAACAACTGATTTTATCAGCTGGAGCTTCCCCAGCGGCCTCGTGTGAAGCCTCGCTGGGCAAGTGCAAAGTGCTTCAAAACAACGACAAATTGGAAAAGTTCTCCTGCATTTTATCTTTTTTTTTTGTTAATTATTTTCTCTTGAGGACATTCAGATGACATATAAAACCTGAATAGATTGACCTTCAGGTGGTCAAAACTTTCCTAAAAATTAAATTATCTACCTAAAAAAAATAAAATTATAAGTAATGCCAACTAGACAAACGTAGATGCATCTGGTGATAGATACATTGTGCACACCCCAGCACAGCAAGGTGTGTTCATAGCCTCGCCAAGGCTTTGGCTGAAGCAGACTAAGCACGAGGGGTGGTACCTGGGCCCATCTCCAAATCTGCTGGATGCTGCAGCCTTCAGGAGCATCACAAACCTGTCCATCCCGCAGCAACCCAACAGCAGGAAGATGCTCTTTCTCCTGCCATCCCACAGTAAAGGACCAGGAGAGCCAAAAATTAAGGCAGGAGATTCCAACACCTGATGACCACCAGCTCTGGGTTTCAGTGACTTGTTCAAGGCTGGCCAGGAGGTTTTGTGGCAGAACATGCACAGAAATTCAACGCTGGGCTGTGGAACCCTCCCTCTGTGCCTGTTCTACGGTGGGAGCTGCTCCACACCAGGGCACAGCTCCCCAAGGGCAGGAGAGTGCCATGGCTGGCACCATGCCCAGCTTGGGGTGACCTTTTAGGCACCCCTCACCCAGCAGCCTCCTGCCACTCCACGCAGGATCACACTCCAAGTCCTCTGATGCATCAATAACCTTCCTGGTCAGAGGAAGAGACACTTCCATCCCACCACCAAAACACCACAAAAACACCGTGTACAAGCATCCCAGATCCTCTGGGACTCTGCTAATGCATTGTCCCACAATTACTGCCCTGATCCACGGGCCAGAGTCTTGGCTGGAATAAATGAGGGATGCTGGAGGGAAGGGATTGCACAAGCACTGCAGGCAATGGGACAAAGTTGAAGCACTGGCACAGGGTGCCCAGAGAAGCTGTGGCTGCCCCATCCCTGGAAATCTCCAAGGCCAGGTTGGAAGGGGTCCATTCCCACCACAGGGAGTGGAATGAGATGATCTTTAAGGGCCCTTCCAACTGAAGCCATTCTGTGGCTCTATGACAAGGTCACTTCTCTGACCAATTTCAGAGGGGCTGCAGGAAAGCTCACTGGAATCAGGCCAACCCAAAATTGCAGGCAAATGGGGAAATTTTCCTGCCTGGCACTTCAGTAATTCACCCACCCTGATTTCTGCATCTCAGGGAACAATTTCTACACTCAGGGTTAGACAGACGTGTCTGGGGCTCCACACCTCTGACACAAAATCCTTCAGCTGCCCCGGGCTGGGATTCCTGGTGCTTCCCACTGGGGGGATGTTGCAATAAACCACAAGCTGGGAAAATAAATGAAAACCAAATCCAAGAGCCCTAGGGAAGAGGAGCAATGCTCAGCTTCCAACTTTCTCTCCAAACACTCAGATCCTCAATTCCATCCTCCAAAACACACACACCAACCCTGGCAAAAGCATCAGACACTGCTGCTGCTCCTGTTCATTAACATGCCTCTTACCAGAGGAAGTTTCAACAGAAACATTTCAGAGGATTTTCAGTGGTTTAAAACTTGGAATCATATTCAGGAAGGATTTATAAGGCCCCTACAATCTACCCAAGGGTCCCAGGCCTAATTTGTATAGCAGTGGTGAAGGCAAACATCCCCCTGGCAAAGGGCCTGTGCTGTGTGCTCGAGACCCTTACGGAGCTGGGACCCAGCTGAGCACTCTGAGTTAATCCAGGGTTCTTATCCCAGGGAGCTGCTGTGGGACTTCAGAATTTTCTAGATTTTAGCTTTTTAAATGAGAGAAGAGAAGAATTAAGAACAATTGAAATGAGCATTAATGAATTAAGAACAAAGTTACCCCATGGGGCTGGACAGCAGATAAACACATTTCACTTGGTTGTCCACTTTTTCATTGACTGCTAGAAAAAATGGGTTTAAAACTCATTGAAAAATGATATGTCCCCCAATGGAAAAAATTATTTTTGCTTGAAAAATATATTTTTAATAGAAGCTGAGTGAAACTGTATGTCAGCTTTACTTAGCACTACCATTTATAAGCAGGGATGGATGAAACTGCAAATAGAATCAAAATAAGTCTTGGAGCAGGAGCATAGAGTTAAAAATGCTGGGTCAGCACAAGTCAGGTGCATTTCCAGTAGATTTTTGTGGGAGATCATGAAGAGGAAAGTGTGGGAGAGTGAAACTGGGAGTGCTGGGGAGAGGCACAGAAACCACTGCCAAGAGGAAGCAGTGGAGAAGGTGGTGGTGATGGGTTTGGGTTTCAGAAAGAAGAGGGGAAGAGAATGGCTGAAACAAGTACAACCAACAGTAAAGTTATGATAAAAAAGAACTCAGGTCTGCCCTGTCCTTCCTACCCAGCCAAGGAGCAAACAGAGCTGGGAACAGCTGGACCACGAGGAGAGTGATGGGTTTAAAGTCACTGGGAGTGTTGGCACAGCATGGACACGTCCAGCAGCAAACACAACTCCCATGGGAAGGGTCACCCAAGGCTGCTCTCTCATGAAACACATTTCCTTTTGAAACTGAGGGCTCAGGGAGTTCTTCCCCAGCCACACAGCCCTTCACAGCCTGGCTGCTCAGGCAGCCCAAAATGTCATTGTGTTCCATACCTGGCTGTGCCCAAAAATTGTTGTCTTGACCCAAGACATGGGGTCATCACCAGGCCATATTAAGGCCGTACAAGAAATGGAACCATCATCTCCTCAGTTATTCCAGCCCCAACACTGAGGCTAACCCAGGAACCAGGAGAGGAGAGCAGCTGAGCCCAGGCATGGCCAGACCCACGGGGATGCCCAGCCTGGCCAGATCCCACAGCAGCACCCCGGGGTGAGCCCAGGGATCCAGCCAGGAACACATCACCCCAGAAAGGGACAGCCCCAGGAAGGACCCTGAGCTCGGCCAGGCAGTGGCACAAGGAGGGGAAGGGGAAGGGGAAGGGGAAGGGGAAGGGCAGGCTGTGCTGACAGCAGCACCCCAAGCCCGCAGGCAGTCTCTGTGCCTGGCTGAGCAGAGGAGCCCAAGTAGGTTGAGTGGGTGGGGATTAGAGGTGGAAAGACATCCTGAAGTGGAAGTGAGATCTGTCTGAGGCCTTTTGGCTCCGGAAAGCAGCATTAAGGAGGTGGGAGGTGGGAGGGCTCCCCCCAGCAGGGCACTGGGTCACGGTCTCTGCCATCCTCCCAGCACTCCAGGAGCAGCAGCAGGAGCTGCCCAGGCAGCAGCAGGAGCTCTGGATCATTACTGAGTTCACTTCATGACACAACAAAATTAGTGTAGGCTGCAGAGGCTTTTACATCTGATTAGAAATCGGAAAATTGCAACTGTGCTGCTTGCAGGATCAGCTACAAAGCGTTGGGGATAAATCAGAAAACCAATCAGCTGGGAAGGAGCTGGGAAGGAGCTGCCCACAGTGCAGCCCACGGTGTTCTCACAATAACACCCATGGAGTCACTTCAGATGAGCTCAGGAGATCAGAGATGCTCACAGACAAGTCTGAACAGAAGAGGGAACAAAGAATAATGGAATACCAGGTTGGAAGGGACCTCGAGGAACACTTGGTGCAACTTTCTTGTCAAAAGCACAGTCTAGGCAAGACAGCCCAGCAGCCTGCCCAGCTGAACCTTGAAAGTGTCCAGCACTGGGGGATGCACCACGTCCCTGGGGAAGTGATTCCAAAGGCTGATTGTTCCCATTGTGAAGTTTTCCTCTCATGTCCAGCTGGAGCCACCCCAGCAGTAACCTGCACCCAAAGGAAGCACAGTGCCAAAACTACTGCTGAAGGAAGCAGGCAGGTCCTACAGGGAGCACTCAGGGATGGGCAATCCCGTGCTCCCACCCCAGCCCTGGGCTCAGCATCTCCCTGGGCACCCACCCGCAGGTGGGCAGAGGGTGGCAGCAGCTGCAGCCAGCCCTGGAGGGGTGGCACTGCTCCTCCAGGCCTGTGGTCCTCATCCCCACGGGCAGGGCTGCCAACCCTGTCCCCACACCCTGGGCACTTTCCTCCTCCCAAGGACCACGTGAGGCCCCAGAGCTCCTTCAGTCCCTTCCTCTGACCCCTCCACAGGCACAGGGTGGCTCTGGGGAGCGTTTCACCCTCCCCACTCCTCCTGCTGGTGTCACCCCCACTCCCACCTGAGCCAAGCCTGACGATGGGAGCTGAGGAGTATTTGATGGCTGGGCTTTTTTCAGGGCTTGCT
This sequence comes from Passer montanus, assembly GCF_014805655.1. NCBI lineage: Eukaryota > Metazoa > Chordata > Aves > Passeriformes > Passeridae > Passer > Passer montanus. Next base: position 14,957,572 of record NW_024373256.1, on the reverse strand, counting down.
CCCTCCTGCTGCTGGAGGAGGGCGTCTCCACCTGAGGCTGAGGCACATTCTCACTCCTCAGGGGAGGGGTCCCTTCTCCCAGGGCATCTGCTCCAGCCACCAAGACCTCAGAGAGACAGAGATGCCACCTCTCACTGCTGGCCAGGCTTTCCTGTTCTTCAGCCCCTTTTATCACCTTCCTCTAAAGCCCATTCCTATTTCCAACACCTTTCTCAGCCAGTGGGTTTCTGCAGCATGAGGGGTTCATCCCAAGGAACCTCTGCTGAGTCAGATCTCTGCTGCCCATCCCCTTCAGCCCAGGGAGAGAGGGGCTTGCAGAAGGCAGCAGATGTCACCTGACAATTATGCATCAAGTCAAGAGTGGTGGAGAATTTTCTGGAGGTTCTTCTTGCCCAGGGAGAAGATGGTCAGTCCATGGGCTCCTGCCTGGCAGAGCTGCTCCTGGAGACTGCTGGGGCTTGGCTAAACCACAGCAAGGGGTTACAGCTCTCTTCCAATGGACATGAACACACAGCTCTTCCTGTGCTGTTCCAAAAGGTTTTGGTCGGGGAAAAGGCAAAAAGAACCTCTTCAATTATTCCATATTGCAGTAATTAGGAGAGATTGTTTATGGTAGAAGGGAGGTCAGGCTTGGTCTGCCCAGAAGTTTTTAGGAAAGGCATTTATGCCAGAGCCCAGCTGAGCTGAACATCTCCCAGCATCTGCTCCAGCCCAACCCTTGGATGTGCCCCCTGAGATGGGGATTAACACAAACACAGTCACAGGGGAAAGCTCAAACAGGGCCTTCATGTTCACTGCAGCAGCTCCAAGGTGTGCTAACATCCCTCCCACGAGGAAGGCTTTCTCCTCCTCCTCCCCTTCCCATCAGGTGGGTGATCTGCTGCTCTGCCTGGGGACTGGGCCCGTGGCCCCCGTTTGGGTGTCAACTGCTGTGAAGGGTTAACAGGATTATAAATCATCCTGCCTGCCTAAATCCCCTGGGCTGCGGGATTGGACTGGTTATAAACTTATTAACAGGGGCTGGTGGGGGCTGCAGGACCTGCTCTGCCAGCCTGGCCACCCTCTGTCCACCCCGCACTAACGGGAGAAACCCTGAGAACCACAGCAGGAAATCCACCCAAGTGAATCCGTAAAAAATAGAGGTGGAAAGAGAGAGGTGAGGGAAATGGCTGGGTATGGAAAGATGGGAAAATCACATCTTTTGGGGAAAGATGTCAGAACATGTTGCTGAACTGGAAGTGCAGCTCTTTGGAAGGGCTTTGAGCCATCCTTGAGCTGCAAACACCGCCCTGCTCCAATCCAGACCCCGGCACAAGGCACAGACAGGCAGCAATAACAATTCCAAGAGACACAATAACAATTCCAGGAGGATTGGTGGGAGTGCAGGCCAGTCTCGCACCCGGCCACGCCTGGTGGGAGCCAGGGGATTCAAACCCCCCGAGCACACAGAGCGGGCTCCGGCCCCAGAGCCGCCCGGCCCCGGCGGCGCCCCCGGGGCTGTTCCATTCCTGGGGGCTCTGGCAGAGCTCCGGCACAGAAACCACCGCTGCAAACCCTGCTCAGAGCTTCCAGAGCCCCGCGGGGCCACAGCGGCATCGCCGTCGGGAGAAAGAAGCCGGGGATGAGGGCTGAGGGCTGAGGGATGGGCGATGAGGGCTGAGGGCTGAGGGCTGAGCCGCTGCTCCGGCCGCGGCGGGCACCACCCCCGCCCTGATGCTGCCGGGTGAGGTTCTGCTGACGGCTCGCGTTTATTTATCAAATTCCTATTTCAAACTCCAAAATTAATCTTTTAATCAGCGGCAGAGCGGGGTCATCCTTATCGAAGAGCCGGGAGGTGTTATCTCCCCGCCATCTGCTCGCCATCCTCCGCCGCGTCCCGACGGAGCCGGCAGACAGCCGGACACCGGCCAGCACATCTGGCAGCCGCCACATGTGGGGACGCTCCCCTGACCGTCCCTCTCCTCCTAAACCAAACACAGCCCAGTGAACAAAGCAGAGGACCCAAAATTCCAGCCTACGAGCAGATGTGTGAGGTAGAAAATGGGGCTCGAGCATTTCTGCCTGGCAGGGCAGGGCACCAGGGCTCAGCAGCCCCGTGCAGCCAGGGATGGCCGGGGGCCCCCAGCGAGCTGAGCTCCCCTACAGCCCCCAGGGCCCCACAGCAGCAGCGCTGCCCGAACACGGCCACGCGGTCCCGCCTGTCCTGCACCGCCTTCCGACCGCCAGCTGATTCTGCCCTTTCCGCACCCAAAAGCGGCGGGGCAGCATCAGCGCAGCGTCACAGCCCAGTGAACAAAGCAGAGGACCCAAAATTCCAGCCTACGAGCAGATGTGTGAGGTAGAAAATGGGGCTCGAGCATTTCTGCCTGGCAGGGCAGGGCACCAGGGCTCAGCAGCCCCGTGCAGCCAGGGATGGCCGGGGGCCCCCAGCGAGCTGAGCTCCCCTACAGCCCCCAGGGCCCCACAGCAGCAGCGCTGCCCGAACACGGCCACGCGGTCCCGCCTGTCCTGCACCACCTCCCTCCGACCGCCAGATGATTCTGCCCTTTCCGCACCCAAAAGCGGCGGGGCACATCCGCGGCCCCCAGCCCGGGCCCGGCTCGGTGGCAGTGACCCCCGGCTGCTGCCCTCGCCATCCGCGGCCCCCAGCCCCGGCCCGTGACCTACTTCAGCCGCAGGTGTTTCATGTCCCGGCGGCGGCCGGAGCGCGGCCCCTGCGCCTCGCTGGGAGCAGCCCGGGTCCGGCCGGCCCAGGAACGCCTCCGCCGAGCCTCAGGGTGGTCCGAGACCCGGCGGGGCCCAGGCCGGCTCTGGCTCCGGCCCACTGACCCCCGTTAATCGGCTAAAGCCGCACGCCCTGAGCGCTGGCCCCGGCAGAGCCGCGCTGCCGCCGCTCTCCCTGCCCTACATAGCCATCTGCGGCCGCCGTCACCTCCCGTCCCCTCGGGTCCCCTCCGCCGCCCTCGGGCCCCGCCGGGCCCTGCTCCGCGCCCGGCCGCTCCGGGGCACCGGCCGCGGGCACGGGGCCCTTGGGGAGCTTGGGTCACAGGGGAGAGCCCGCACGGGGCTCAGCAGCACCCGCAGCTGCTCGCAGAGGGTGTGGGTGCTTCCCCGGTCGCTCCCTGGAAATAAATCCCCTTCGCAGCCCTGGCTGATCCCGGCCTCACCTGAGCGCGGCCCCTGCGGGTGCCGTGGGACCCGCAGCAGACCCTGCCCCCGCACGAACCGAAAATGAACGGAATCAAACCAACCCCGCCAAAAGCCGCGGGGCCACCGAGCCCAGCAGCCTCCCTAACGCCGTCCCTGCAGAGCGGACCCGAGGCTCCGAGGGATGCCCGCTCCCATTCCCGGTGCCGGTGCCGGTCCCGGTGCCGTTCCCGGTGCCGGTCCCGGTGCGGCGGCAGCCCGCCCCGCTCACCAGTAGATGAGGGAGAGCCCATCGAAGCGCTCCAGCCTGGAAATAAATCCCCTTCGCAGCCCTGGCTGATCCCGGCCTCACCTGAGCGCGGCCCCTGCGGGTGCCGTGGGACCCGCAGCAGACCCTGCCCCCGCACGAACCGAAAATGAACGGAATCAAACCAACCCCGCCAAAAGCCGCGGGGCCACCGAGCCCAGCAGCCTCCCTAACGCCGTCCCTGCAGAGCGGACCCGAGGCTCCGAGGGATGCCCGCTCCCATTCCCGGTCCCATTCCCGGTCCCGGTGCCGTTCCCGGTGCCGGTCCCGGTGCGGCGGCAGCCCGCCCCGCTCACCAGTAGATGAGGGAGAGCCCATCGAAGCGCTCCAGGGGCCGGCCAGGGCGCTGCAGCTGGGACATGCCGGGGGCCGCCGGGCCCTCGGGGCAGCCGCGCTCCCGCTGCCCGGGGCCATGGGCTGCCCGCCGCGGCTCCCTGGCACGGCTCCCCGCCAGCGGCTGCACCTAATCCCGGCCGGGCGGGCGAGCATGTGATCGCCCCTCCGCCGGCCCCCCAGCTCGGCTGAGCCCTGCGGGGCCGCGGGGCCGAGCGGCCGGGCCGGGACCCGCGGGCGGCTCCGTCCCACCAGCGCGGCTGGGCCACCCCTGGGCTGGGGGCCACGGCACCACGGGACCCCCGCGGCAGCCACGAAGTGTCACCCGTGTGCCACCACCCCACCGTCCCTGCCCACCGCGGCCCTGATTCCACAAACCGAGTGTTTATTTTGGCACAAGGACCCCTTCAGCCCCCACCAGCGAGCCCCTCCTTCACCCCGCACTTGCAGTGGCTGCTAGTGATGGTTATAATCATTAATGATGGTTGTAATCATTAATGATGGTTATAATCATTAATGGTGGTTGTAATCCATGGTTAACCTGCCACCACAAACTATTTAAAGACAATTGTAGGCGTCTCTGACCTGCACTAAGCCTGGACTGGGGCAGCACTCAGGGCTCCCCTCCTCCCTGGCCACTGCATGATAATATTTTATATATATAAAATATTATATATACAAGTATATTTAATATGGGGCACAAGTCTTGCATTGAGTATTCCCCCCCCCCCCATCCCCATCCTCATCCCTGGTTAAGGTTTTCTGATCCTACCCCAGCAACCAAATTATCCTTTAGACTATTAGGAAAGGCCTGGGAGTGAGCGCTGGTGGGCAGATGGGACCTGTTTGAAGTGGGGTATTATCCTGGAATGTGAATTACCCCAGAGCAGTGAAGCCACAGCCAGCCCAGTCACGTTTGTCCACATCCAGCTGTGGGTGGGATGGATGGACAGCAGGATGGACAGACAGGCCCGGATTTGGGGTGATGGAAAAGTCCCAAATGAGCATTAAGCCACTGCATTTCGTGTATTAAATTTCTCCCTCTCCCCATCAGTGATCGCAGGGCAGCAGCCAGGGGTGGCCAGGACCTGGGGATTAGATGAGACCTGGGGATTATGAAATGCATCTGTCTGTGTCTGGCCTGGGAAAGCCACCAGCCTCCAGGGCCAGGTCCTGTGCTCATCACTCCCCGCAGCTCCAGGTAATGCTGGGACAGGAAATCATGGAATATCCTGAGTGGGAATGAACCCATTGGGATCACCCAGCCCAGCTCCTGGCCCTGCACAGACCCCCCAGCAATCCCACCCTGGGCATCCCTAGCAGCGCTGTGCAAGCTCTGCAGGAGCTCTGGCAGCCTCGGGGCCGTGCCCATTCCCTGGGGAGCCTGGGCAGTGCCCAGCTGGGGAAAGAACCATTCCTGATATCCACCCTAACCCTGCCCTGGCACAGCTTCGTGTCATTGCTTCAGGATGGGGCACGTGAGGCAGCTGAGGAGCCCCGAGCAGCAGAGGCGGCGGTGGCCCGAGCGTGCCGCCGCTCCCCGGCCCCGAGCTGCCGCCAGGGCTGGGAGCTCAGCTCCGTGTGACACCAGTGGGGACAGCCGGGTCCCCGGGTGAGCACAGCCGGCCCAGCCCCTGTCACCCACGCTGTGACGAAGAGCAGGGAGGGCCCCGCGCTCCGCAGCCGCCCCGGGGCCGGGCCGTGCCCGGGGCGCTGCCGAGGGCGCTGCTGCCGGGACAAGGAGGGGAATTAAGGCCGATCCCGCTCGGCATCCTTTGCGAGTGACTGTGCAGGATGTGCCGGTGCCAAAACCCTTTTCACCTGTCGCCTCCCAGCGCGGTGACAGCTCCCTGAGGGGGGACAGTCCTCCGCCCAGGACAGCCGCCACCAGCTGGTCACGACCCCACTCTTGTGCGCAGCTCTGCTTTCGGGGCCAGCCCTGCAGGGGAGCCAGCCCAGGACCCCCATCCATCGGGGCACCCTGGTGCGTTTTGGGGGCGCTCGGGGTGCCCTGCCTCCCCAGCCCAGCGCTGCCGAGGGGTGCCCGGCCGCTCCCGGGGCTGCGGCACGGCGGGCCGGGCGGAGCAGGGCGTGAGCGCCGGGACCGGTTTGTGCCGCCGGGAGGGGACGGGCCTGGCTCTGCCGAAACCGGGGAGCGGGCGGGCGCGGGGTGCCGGGGCAGGGCCGGCCTCTCCCAGCCTCACCAGTCGGGATTGTCTGCGGCAGTGTCACCCCGCTCCAGGGCAGGACAGAGCCCAGCCGGACAGAGCGGCGGGGCCGCCCCGGGCCTGCCCGCTGTGCCGGGGCATCATCTGCACCGCCCTGCCCGCGGCTGCGGGGCCCGCCGGGACCCCAGGGATGTGTCACCGTGTCACCCCGCCTGCCCGCTGTGCCGGGGCATCATCTGCACCGCCCTGACCGCGCCCGCGGACCCCCCGGGATGTGTCACCGTGTCACCCGCAGCCCTGGGGGTCGCAGCATCCCCCGGGCGGGCTCGGGGTGGATCACCGCGGGTGCTGCGGGCAGGCGCTGCCGTGCCCTGTCCCCGCGCGTTTCCGCGCCGGCGGAAGCGGGGCATTATCTCCCTCGCCCATCGCAGGCAGCTGCCCCTGGCTGCGCTCCAGGTGCATATTTATAGAGATGCAAACATTACACCCCGGAAATTCCCAGTCTTTACATCACAGGCCAAAGCCTGCAGGTGAAGCCCTGACCTTTTTCTTCCCCTCGATGTGTTTTGGGGACTGTGACAGAGTGGTCTCAGCGGGGATCAGTGCTCCTGCATGGGTGCTCAGGGCTGCAGCACCGAGCCACTGAGGGGCACAGGGGACACAGAGGAGCTGGGGATGCCCCTGGAAATGTTCAGGGCCGGGTTGGATGGGGCTTGGAGCAACCTGGGCTGGTGGAAGGTGTCCCTGCCTTGGCAGGGGGAGACTAGGTGAACTTTAAGTCCCTTCCAACCCAAACCACTCTACGATGATTTGATGATGATGATGATGATGATGACACCTGTGTGTCTCCACTGGGGGTCTGGGACCCCATCCCTTCATGAGACAGGACAAAAAGGACCAAGAGAAGCTGCTGCTGTCTCGGATGCACATTCTGACCTTACCATCCAGCCCAGCTGTACATTGCTCAGTGCCATTCCAAAACTCATGGCTGGGGACACAGGACAGGGACCTGCCAGGGTGGCTGTGTCCCTCCTGGGCGCTCCCCACTCCCCCTTTCCCCCCCAGCTTGGTGCAGGTGTCCCCACGCTCCCAAAGCCACCCCAGCCCTGGTGACAAGGCAGCCCTCCTGCTCGGTGCTGTGCCGGCAGGATGAGGAAGAGCCAAACTTAATTTATTCCGTGCTGCATTTCCATGCCAAATGAGTCAGAGCACCGGCCTCTCTGAGCCTTTGTTTTGCTTGGCTGCCTGCACCGCTTTCGCTTGGTGTTTGTTCAGTGCTGAGTCCCTTGATGGCACTTGGGCTCAAAGCAGCGAGTGCAGCAGGAAAAGTGCAGCACTTCCCTGCTGGGACAGGAGCTTTCCCATCCTTTGGCATCGGCAGTGATGCACTTGTTTTATTCTGTTTCTTTCTCGCAGTTTGAGGAGCCCTGAGCTTGGTCCTTTGAGCCACCACCTCCCACCAGAGCCATCTAAAGCCACCGAGGCTGGCAGGGGCTGCGGGATGGGGCCGGAGCAGCCGCGCTGGCTGCTGATTTCAGAGCAAAACCAGCCCCAAACGGAGCTGGGGGAGGTTTCGGCCGGCCCAGGACCAGCTAGGAACGAGCACGGCCGCATTCCTGCGCACGTGGGAGCCGCCAGGAGGAAGCGGCACACGGAGGTGTTTCAGTGCCCTGCTTTCCTGCCGTGCGAGCAGCAGCTCCCTTCCCACCCCGAACCCCTGCCGTGCGGGCCGCCAGCTCAGCTGGGCCCTCCAGGGGCTGTCAAAACCTCCCCACCCAGAAAATAAATGAGATTTTGGCTCATCTTCTGCTGTTTGTGTTCCATCGAGCTTTTGGAGGAGATTTCCAAGTTGTTTTGCCTCAACCCCCCTCCATCAGAAGTGAAATCTGAAAATTCCTCATTGAGGAACATTGCTGAACAGCTGCCAGGGCTGATCACCCCCATGCCGGGCCCCTCTGCTCTGATGGGCCCCCAAAACCCTTGGCAGTGCCACGGTGCCTTTTGGGGCCCTTGGGGAAGGGGATGCCACCACCCCACTGCTGGCATGACCCACCCAGCCCTGGTGCCATCCTGAACTACAATGGCTGTGTGGGACGGTGGGGCACAGCGGGGCGTGCCCAGGTGTCAGCAGGGACTGAGAGCCCCGAGCTGGTGCCCATCCTGTGCCCTGGGCAGCGGGGTCAGCCTCGGCCGGGAGCCGGGGCTGGCACAGGGTGGAGCAGGGTGTGGGATGCCAGAGAAGGGCTTGCCAGGAAAATGTCATCTCGTTGCATAAAACGTGCTCCTCTCCCTCTCCCCTCCCGCTCCCCTCCCACCGCAGCAGCTTCAGCTCAAGAGATTCTTAGCCAGGTTAAGTCAATATTGCCACATTGCTGCCTCTGTCGAGGTGCTCGGCCCCGTGGAAGGAGCTCCGTGGGTGTTTTGAGGGCTGGAAAGGAGCCAGGGGAACACATCTGGGTGGGTGCAGCACCCTGGGCTCAGCATCCTCCCACGAGCCCCCGTGGGGCCACACCCGGGGCAGCTCCCAGGGCAGGGCCCCCGGCTTGCCCAGGCTCAGGAGGCTCCAGGGAGCCGGGGGCACCGGGGCCGGGTACCTGCACACCGGCACGGGGTGTGCCCGGCCTGCCAGCGGCAGCAGCGGGAGGGCACGGAGCACAGCAGGGAGCAGCGGCAGCGCTAAAGCCACCAAAAGGCTCATTTGCAAAATAAACGCTGCAAAACCAAGCCTGGCAGAGCCCTGCCGAGGAGGGAACCTCAGCACGGGCTGTGCGGTGCTCTGGGCAGGCACCAGAGCCTGAAGAAGAGCTGCCAGCACCCCCAAACCACAGGCCCCCGGGTCCCCAAAACCACCCTGTGTACAGAGGATTGTGCAGTGCCTCTGATCCCAAGCCAAGGCAAAGGCAGAATACCTGGGCAGTTTACATAAGACAGAGTTTTCCACTACACTGGAGTTTCTCTCCGCCTGGTGTTTCACCCAGCAGCTGCAATTTTGCTGCTCTCAAGGGCATTTGCACACAAAAATGAGCCACACCAGAGATGTGGGGAGATTAGGAGGATTAAGGCTGCAGAACTGGCGCAGGAGGAGATGGAAGGCAAACCCCTCTGGTAGGCAGAGGCAGCTCATCCCTAAACCTCTGCTCACCTTCGCTCAGGGTTAAGCAGGGGGGCTCTGGGGTGGTTCTGGAAGCTTTAAGAGCAGCTGGTCCTTTAAACATCCAGAACATGTTGCTGCTAGAGACGGGGGGATCCCAAAGCACAAAAACCAGAAAGTGTTTCTAGTGCTGAGTAAAGACGTGCAGGATTTCACGCAGTGAAACAAAAGCAGTGGGCCGGGTTTGTCCCTGCTCAGCTGCCCTCCGTGGGGCTGGGGGGAGGAGGGGATGCAGGTGCTGCCTGGGCAGGTGGCACGGGGATGCTCACAGCCTCCGAAAGGACCTCAGCACCTGCAGAACCCTCCTCCCAAAAAGCAGGGGAACACCGGTGTGCTCCTCAGCGAGGGCAGGAGCCTGGCACTGATGGCCATGGCAGGGAGTGTGCCAGGCTCCAGGCACTGCCAGGGATCCCACGGGATAATGGGTTTGGGGATCAGATGAACCGTTCCTGCCCAGGGGATCCTCACGATCTATTCTGAAGTGAGAATGGAAGCTCCATGGAGACCAAGTCAGCCCCTCAGCTGTGGTTCAGATGGAGCTGGGGCCATGGCTGGCAGCAGGGAGAGCCCAGAGATGGCCCCGGCCAGGCCAGGGTGAGGCCCAGCCCCGGCTCTGGCTCCAGCCTCGCACCTCCACGCCCAGCAGTGCCCGAGTGACAGCCCTGGCACTCAATCCCAGCAGGACCCTGCCATCCCCACCCCCAGCTGACCCACCTCAGCACAGCCCTGGGCTCCGGGAGCGTTTTAAACCCATCCCCAGTGGCCAAGGGCTCGAAGGTGCTTGGCTGGATGAGGCCACGGGCACACCAAGTGTGCTGTGTGTGGGGTGACAGCCGGCCCGGGGGGCTCAGGGCTCGTGGGGCACGGGCTGTGGCTTCCTCACAGAGCCCGCAGCAGGCTCAGCTCCTGCCGGGACACGGCCTCACCCCAAAGGAGCCGGGACACAAACCACGGCAAACTGGGCTGGAGGGACCCCCACAAACACACACGGAGAAGCACAGACAGACACACAGACACACAGACAGACAGACACAAACCCACACTTGCCTCGCGCCGCTCCTCGCCGCAGCCTCCCCGGCAGTGCCCGGCCGGCCGCAGTGCCCGGGGCTCTTTAAGGGCTCCCGCAGCGCGGGGATCCGGCACACGCCGGGATCGGGATCAATAGGTCACTGCGTGCACTGACTTGCCCCAGAACGAAAATCAGCAGAGGATTTGGGGCTGGTGGGGAAGCTACAATCAGGGCTTTAATCCCGCATGGGCACAAAATCCCGGGATAAAAAGGCCAGAGCTGGTCCTAATTGCTGACTGCTGTGTGCATGTGTGAGCAAAACCTCTTAGGCTGCGGGGGCCTGGGGGAGGCATCCCGGTGCCTCATGGAGTCCTTGAGGTCGGAGCAGATCTGTAAGATCACCACGTCCAACCACTCCCCCAGCACCATCTATGTGCCACTAACCCTGTCCCCAAGTGCCACATCCCCACGGCTTTTGAATCCCCCCAGGGATGGGGACGCCACCACATCCCCGGGCAGCTGTGCCAGGGCCTGACCACCCTGTCCGTGAAGGAATTTTCCCAATATCCAATGTAAACCTGCATCCCCAGGCAGAATCATGGAGTTGTAATTGCTGGAAAACCCTCGAAGTACATCGAGTGCACCCATTCCCTCAGCACTGACAAGGCCACCCCTGAACCGTGTCCCCAAGTGCCACATCCATGTGGCTTTTAAATCCCTTCAGGAACACTGCCTGGGCAGCTGTGCCAGTGCCTGACCACTTTTTGCATGAAGGAATTTCCCCAATATCCAGTCTAAACCTCCCCTGGCACAGCTTGGGGCCATTTCCCCTTGTCCTGTCCCTGTTCCCTGGGAGCACAGCCCGACCCCCCTGGCTGTCCCCTCCTGTCAGGAGCTGTGCAGAGCCACAAGGTCCCCCCTGAGCCTCCTTTTCTGCAGGCTGAGCCCCTTTCCCAGCTCCCTGAGCCCCTCCTGGTGCTCTGTTCCCTTCCCTGGCCACGCTCCAGCCCCTCCGTGTCTGTCGTGTGAAAGGACTGGAGGTGTCCCGATGTCACTGGAAGGAGCAGGGACGCTCCGAGCGCCGCTCATCCCCAGACAGAGACGGCCCGGGAGGAGCCGCAGCCCCCGTGACGGCCCCGCTGACCAGGGACCGCCGTGCCCGGCCCTGGGGGTGTCAGGCCGGCCCTGCACATCGGGGGCTCCAACCCTGCCGCGACCCTTCCCGGGCGCCCCAAAACCAGGGGGGGATGCTGCGGGCTGGGAGGGGCGGGGCGGGCAGCGGGGCAGGAGCGGGAGGAGGCAGGAGGAGGCAGGAGGAGGCAGAGGCGGTGCAGCCCCGTCCCGCCTCCCGGCGGGGCCCGGCCCGGTGGCGGCGCAGAGGCTGCGGGCGGCGGCGGGCACGGGCAGGAGGAGCGCGGCGGGCGCCGTGCGGGGACGCGATGCACTCGCTCTTCAGGAAACGCAACAAAGGGAAATACAGCCCCTCCGTGCAGAAGAAAAGGTGAGTGAGCCGGCCTCGGGCAGCCCCGCTCCTCCCGGGACGAGCAGAGCCCGGGGGTGGCACGGATCCCGTCCCGCAGCATCCCCCGCTCCGCGCCGGGGCTCGGCGGAGCTGATCCCCCCGAGGAGCGGGAACCCCCCCGAGGAGTGGGAACCCCCCCGAGGAGTGGGAACCCCCCCGAGGAGCGGGAATCCTCGAGGAATGGGAATCCCCCAGGTGCGGACACCCTCGAGTGTGAGAACCCCCGAGGTGTGGAACCGCGAAGTGTCGGCACCTCCCAAGGAGTGGGTGCCCCTGGAGGTGTGGGCACCACCGAGGTGTGGGCACCCTGAAGTGTGGGCACCCCCCGAGGAGTGGGCACTCCCGAGGTGAGGAGCCCTGGAGTGTGGCATGCTCGAGGTGCGGGCACCATCTGAGTGCTGGTGGAGCCCTGAGAGCCGAGTGGGAGCTCCGGTGTTTGCCCCCCCCGGGAAGTGGCAGCTCCTCCCCGAGCTGGGTCCGTCTCCTGCGCCGGCTGTGGGCACAGAGGTTGCGTCTCCCAGCTCCCCTCCCATCGCAGCAGCTCCGGCGAGCAGGTTCCTTCTCTTCTCAGCTGTGTGCTGGGTCACATTTTAGGGGAAAATAGTCTGGTTGTTCTCCACCTTCGCCCCTGTTCCCTGCGGACCGAGGTTTTAGTCCATCGTTTCCTCGGCTCCCTCCGACGGGGTGGGGACGCGTTTCGGTAGTACTGGTTGGTTAAAAAAAAAAAAAAAAAAAAGAAAGAAAAGGAAAAAAAAAAAAAAGAAAAGAAAAGCAGGGTGTTGAATGCACCCTGTGAAAGGTCACTGATAAAAGGGAAAAGGTGTAAAAATCCCTCCGCAGCAAGGCTCAGCCTCTCTGGGCTGGACGGTGGACAGTCCCCAGCCCCTGCCTGCACCGGGATGTTTTTCCACAGAGGTGGATGTTGGGGTTAACTCAGAAACGTGTCCTGTGTTTCCCAGAGGAGCTGCAGGGGCTCTGGAGCATGTGGCGTGCTCCAGGATTTTGAGTGATTCGAGGATTCATGATCCCAGCCCGTGGCTCTTCATCCCCTTCCATTCCTTCCACCGGCACCAGTCCTGGCTGGTGGAGTCCGAGCAGCCGCCCTCTCCCAAAAATCCTCCTTGGGGAAGGAAGCTGGGGAGCTGCTGCAGGGGCTTCGAGGGCCCGGAGAGGGACAGCCAGCCCAGAAGCGCCACATTTCCCAGGCAGGGGAGCCCTGGCGGCTCCGTGCCCGCGGGAGCGGGGCGGTGGCAGTGCCCGCTGCTGCCCTGGCACCGGGCATCGCTGAGCTCCCTCTCCCGGAGCCCCGGGCAAGGCTCCCCGGCAGCCCGGCTGGCTCGGCGGGGCCGCCCAGGCTCCCGAAGCCCGGGGCACGGCTCTGCTGCCAGACCTGCCCCGGGGAGGGCAGGCAGGACGAGGCGGGGGTGGCACGGAGCCCTCGGAGGCTCCGCACCTCCCTCGGGGGAAGGAAGGAAAGAAGGAAGGATGGTGCCGAGAGCCGGGCGCGTTCTGAGCTCCGGGGCAGTCTGGGCGGCTGCAGAGCGAGAACCCGCGGCGGGGCTGGCAGCTCGGACCGGGAGGATGCTGTGAAGCAGGAGGAGACAGAGCCGCACTGCGCGGTGCCCACCGGGGGCTGCGGCCAGCCCTGGGCACCCCGCGCTCCCTCCATCCGCCGGGATCGGCGCAGGAAGGAAGAAACTTCCTCACCGCCCTGCCTGCAGCCCAGCGGCCCTGGGCAGGTGCCAGAGCACCTCCGGAGGCTGCGGGCCAGGCCGAAACCTCTGCTTTTCTGGCTGCTGGTGGCTGAGGAAGCAGCGCGGGGCTGTGCCCCGGGCCACCCTCCCTCCCTCCCTCCCTCCCTGCGCCCCGGCTGTCCGTGCACACCTCGGGGAGAGCTGTGCTTATTAGCCCCAATTTGTTAATTCCTGCCTTGGAGTTTACAAACATCTGTGAATCCAGGGAACACTCCCACCGTGTGGAAACAGCCCCACCATCAAGATGGGGAAGCCGGTGCCCGACCGGTTGAACAACTCGCTGGAGGAGGATTGCGAAGAAGCGAGGAGCTGCTCCCCGGCCCCTGCTCCAGGCACTGCCAGGCTCCCGGGCGGCTCCCGCCCCGCTCTGCTGCCAGGAAAACACAGCAACACTCCCAAAAGGCAGCGCCCGCCCCCGCCGCCAGCAGGGACCGGGATTTCGCCACCGCGGAGCGCGGCCCCGGCCCGGGCAGGGCGCGGTGCCAGGGCGCTGCCTGACGGAGCCTTCAAAGCACCCAGGGACAGCCGAGAGCCCAGCACCGGTCTGGCAAGAGACAGGGGCACCGGAGCGTGTCCTCCAGCCCCGGGAGCCACGGCCACGGGCTCAGCCGGGGGAGGCAGGGGCTGCCCGGGGCGCATCGGCCGGCAGCAGGACAGAGCCCGGAGAGGAGCCGTGGGAGCCTCGGGGCTTCCTCAGCCTCGGGACAAAGCCTGCCCAGGAGGGGAACACCTCCATGAACAGCACTGGCACCCAAGCCAGGTGCTGCAACCTCCCCATGAACAACTCTTTGTGCCCTGGATGTGACAGCCACCCTGTCCCACCCCCAAAGTGGCCCTCAGGATCCAGCAGCACCAGGGGCCAGGTCTGCCCTTAGGAATACCTGCTGCAGCTCTGTGATCTGCCTGGCCTCGAGACCTCCAGGCTCAGTAGCCATCCCCATCCAGCCCTGGGCATCTCCCTGCCTTGGCTGGGGATCCTGGAGGATGATGGTGACATCTCTTTAGTCTCATGGACTTGATTGCTCTATTCTGCTCTCATCCCTGAGAGAGGAAAGGCCCTGGGAATTCAGCCGTGACCACTGCCTTGTCACATGGATGTGTGTCCCTGGAAGGGAAGGCACAAGCCTTGCACAGAGCCACAGCATGGGGAAAATCATCAACCTCCTTCCACACCACGTTCCTCAAACACTTGCCATGCTCAGAACACAGCAGGTTGGCTTCTTCTTCTTCTTCTGATAGTCCAGGCTTGGCAGGTAGAGAGCAGTGAGGGAGGTGCCCTCACTGAAGTGCCCAGGGCCAGGCTGGATGGAGCTTGGAGCTACCTGGGATAGTGAAAGGGGTCCCTGCCCATCTAATTCAAACCATTTGATAATTTTATTATAAAAAGCAGTTCAGCCTTCGCAGCTGCTGCAGAAACTCTCCCTCCTGCCAGCAGGAAAGTTTTCGGGGTCCTCGGGGTGAGAGCACCCACCCAGGAGAATTCCCAGCTCAGCAGTGTCGCTCCCCAGATAAGAGGGGTGCAGGCACTGGGAGAGCTCTGCCTGCAGGGCTGGCCCCCGTTTCCAGGGGCTGTTTGGAAGGGCTGCAGTCAGCAGGTGAGTCAGGAGCTGCTGAGGCTGAGGGCGGAGCGAGCCCCGGTTCTGCCCTCATTTCCATGCAGATTACAATGAAATATCACCATTGCTACGAGGGAAGATAAATACAGCTGGAACAGGCTGGGCTGAGCACAGCAGCCCTGCTGTCCAGCTACACCCTGACGTGGGCAGCTTGACAGGAGTCTGCTCGGAGTTTTCAGCCAGATCCTAATCTCTCCCAAACCTGAACTGCCGTAGCCAGAGCCCAGCCCTTGTGCTCTCTACCCTGCCACAGTTTCACTCCAGTGTCATTAAAAGCAGCAAGAGAAAATTTCATGCAGTGGGAGCTGTGGCTGGCGCAGCTTGAAGGACATTTATAGCTCTGTGCTGTGGCCTTCTGGAGGATTCATTCAGTTTAATTCCTCCAGCAGCAGGGCTGGCACGGGAGAGCTTTCTATGAAATCTCTGTAAATGGGCACTGAACGGGGATGGAAGTGAGAGCAGCAGTGGGTGGGCACTGCCTGCTCTGCTGATCCTCCCGTGGTGGGATCAGACCCCGTCCTCACCCAGCTCCCCTGGCTCTGGCCAAACCATCCTCCAGGAGAAGCCTCTGGGATGGGAAGGTTTCCTGCCAGGAGAGCAGTGTCCCTGAGCAGGACAGGATAATTCCCTGTCCCTTCCCATAACCCTCCCAGCAAGGATCAGGCTCATGGGACAAATCCCCAGCAGGAGCCTGGCCAGGAAACTCAGGCAGCTGGAGTGGTCAAAACTCAGGAGAGTCTGAGCATCCTCCCTTGGAGGGAGTAAGGAAACAGCCTCCTTGTTTGGAAAAAAGGAAACTTGAGAAATCAAAGGGATTTTCTACCACCTGCCAGCAAGCACAAGACCTTTGCACATCCTGGAGAAACTGATCTCGGGGAGGTTTGCTCCAAAACCTGCTCTTAGCAGTGAGGATGAAACCTAATGAGAAGAGAAAAAGAAAAAGGAATAGAGGAAAATTCAGGTTTTAGCAGCAAAGTTTTCACATTACAATAATTATCATCATATTTGTCTGTTGAGAACCTCTCTTAATAAAAATACCCCAACTAAAATACCAACAAAAATCACCAAAACCCTAAGAAAACAGAAGAAAGAAAAACCTGAACCCTAAAAATCCCCCCATAGCCTTCAGGAACACCTGAACCCCACTGAAAGCAAGGTCTTGAGGGCAGACTTGTGGTACATGGATGAAGAGCTGTCTGCCAGGGTGCAGCTGCTTCCTCCTGGTCCTTCAGTTGAGAGAAACCCCAACACCAGCTCCCATTCCCCACGGGAATGACCTGGGGTCCTTCACTGACAAAAATCAACTCTTGTGCTGAGCACAGCTTTCCATGAGAGATCATTTTTTCCTTCCTGACCAGAGAATGTAAAAGTTCTCCGGAAATGGCAAAGCCAGTTTTTCCAAGCTTTTATTTATTTTTTTCATCTCTCAAACAAAGCCTTATCTATTCCAGCAGAAGAGCTCTGCATTCCCCCCGTGCTGTGCCCTGGGCACCTTCGCTCCCGGCTCTGCTCAGTCTCGTGTGTGCTGCCCATCCCAGCTGGGCTCTGGCCAAATCCTGCCCTTCTCCCTCCCTGCCCAGCCTGCTCCATGCTCCAGCCACCCCCCAGCCTGCGTTTTGGCCCTGGCATCCCCTGCCAGCAGCTCTGCTCCAAAGCCTGGATGCATCCATGGCTCTTCCTGGCAGCTTCCCAAAGGAGCCACATCCCCTCAGTCCCATCCACACACTTTTCCTGGGACAGCCAAGGCTTCCTCACTGCTTTGCCCATCCATCTGTGCTTCTCCTGCACAGAATCATGGAATGGGTTGGGCTGTAAGGGAGCTTCAAGCTCTTCTCATCCCACCCCTGCCATGGCAGGGACACCTTCCACTATCCCAGGCTGTTCCAAGTCCTGCCCAGCCTGGCCTTGGGCACTGCCAGGGATCCAGGGGCAGCCACAGCTGCTCTGGGCACCCTGTGCCAGGGGCTGCCCACCCTTGCAGGGAAGAATCCCTTCCCAGTATCCCATCCAGCCCTGCCCTCTGGCAGTGGGAGCCATTCCTCCTTTTCCTGGCACTCCAGCATCTTCCTCCTCACAGCAGATGAAGCCAAACTCCTCCATCCCCTGGCTGGAGATCCCAGCCAGGCTTCAGCTTTCCCTGTTTGACATCCAGCTGGATGCAGGGACTGTGCTCCTCCTCTGGCTTATCCACACTGCCCCAGCTGTGGCAGGGACAGGTGGGTAATTAACAGGCCTGATAGTAATTAACAGTTCTCACATCAGTGATGTCCAAGCTGATTGATAAAGTGACACCAAAGTGGAGAAATAAACACACAAATAAGAGAGATCTCACGTGAGAGTTTCCCGTTCTCTCTTATTTCTGTTTATTCCTGCACTCTTGTTACCCCTGCACTGCAGCAGCACCGGGCTGTGGAGCACAGCTGAGCTCAGGGCAGCACAGGAGCAGCTCCCCAGCACTGCAGTTTGAGGTGCAGCTCCCATGGGAGCTTTTGTGAGAGTTCCCTGTCCCACAGCCTCAGCTGGTGACTCTCAGTTGAACCACAGAGGTTTTCAGGTGTGTCAGGAGAGCCCAGCCATGCCCACGTCACCTCCTGCACGCCCTTGCCTGCTCTGGGCAAGGCTGAATCTCTGTGCCCTGGTCACCCAGACACTGCAGCCTCTGCATCACCAGGCAAACCAACTCCAACATGGGGAATGGCCCTTCCCTGCCCTCCCCCAGCCCCTCGCCTGCTCCAGTGATGGAGCAGGGATGTCACTGTCCCCAGGTGCCAGGGGCTGGAGGGTGACTCTGCCCCAGCCCTGGGTTCTCAGAGTCATTGAGGGCAGGAGGGGGCTCCAGGGCCAGCACCCCCAGCTTGGGAAGGGGCTGGCAGGGCACAGGTGATGACAGGGATGAGGAGAGCTCGTGGCTCCAGCCTGAGAGAGGAGCAGAGGGAAGGGGACCAGGGGCTCACCCCCACCCAAAGTGGCTGGGCAGTGAGGGAGGGTCAGGGCTGGGTGCTGCCCTCGCTGCTTCCAGAACCTGAGATCAGTTTTGCTGATGCAAAGTGAGCAAAAGGCTGGGCTGAGGCTCCAGCTCAGCTCTCCAGGTCAGCAGCCTCAACCACAGCCATGCATCCAAAAAATCCCTGCTTTAGGTTTATTTCCTCCCTACAATTCAGAGGTTTCAGTCAAAACTAGAACTAGAAAAAGCTCAGACTTCTGCTGGGTTTTAGGATGGTGTTCCCATCCATGCTGAAACCCTGAAGTTTGGACTTCAGGAGTCACTGGACGTGCTGGAGTCACTGAGACCAAGGCAGGGCCAAGGACAGGAGCCAGCAGGAGCTTCCAGCTGTGCCCAGCTCAGTGCCAGCCCAGCTCCCGGCCCCACAGTGAGCAAAGCCAGCTCCCCCCTGCATGATGAACCTCTCACCTCCAAGCTCACGTGGCCTCCAGAGCACGGGTGGGAGGTGAGGGAGGCTCCTCGGTGGCCACAAGCTCTGCCAGGATGCAGGAGGTGCCAGCTCTGAGCAACCATCACCCGAAGAGACCCAAACACGTGCGGCACATTTCAGTCACCCGCTCCAAAGCACTGACTGCACCCGACTTCTGCCCTGCTTTCTGTGGGGTGGGGAAGGCTGGAAGAAACCCCAAAGTGGATTTTGAGGAGCTGCTTCTACCACTGGAGCCAGAGCCAGCCACCCACACCCCATGTCCCTGTGCACCTGCACCCTCCAGCTGTGATTATTGAGCACAGAATGAGAATCACCCCTGGAATTATTGCAACCATGACTCCCAACGACCCCTCCTTGTCTCCTCTGCCCAGGAATGCCCACTGGGTTCAGTGCTGCTGGTGCAGGAGGTGCCAGGCAGGCAGCAGGCACAGTGACAGGCACAAACCTCTGAGTACCATCCTGATGATGCAGCTTCTATAAAAAGAAAACAAGCAGTGTAAACCATGCCCATAGCAGAACTTCCCAGGGAAGTGTGAACTTTTCTGGAGCTGTTGGATGCCACAAGGCTCCCGCAGCCTGGGGCAGGTTTGAGGTAGGGAGGAACAAGCCCAGAGCTGGGGTTTGGGTTTGTTCTGCTGCACTGAAGCGACAGCACACGGGGCAGGCAGGAACAGGTCCTGAAATTCAGCACCAGAGTCCTGGGGGAGCTGCAGCACCAATTCTGGGGTCAGGTCTGGGCTGGGAACAGAGCTGGGGAACGGGCTGGAGCTCCAGGAGGGGCTCAGGGAGCTGGAAAGGGGCTCAGCCTGGAGAAAAGGAGGCTCAGGGGGGACCTTGTGGCTCTGCACAGCTCCTGACAGGAGGGGACAGCTGGGGGGGTTGGGCTCTGCTCCCAGAGAACTGGGACAGGACAAGGGGAAACGACCCCAAGCTGTGCCAGGGGAGGTTTAGATTGGATATTGGGAATATTCCTTCATGCCAAAGGTGGTCAGGCACTGGCACAGCTGCCTAGGCAGTGGTGGGGTCACTGTTCCTGAAGGGATTTAAAAGCCACATGGATGTGGCATTTGGGAACATGGGTTAGTGGTGGCCTTGTCAGTGCTGAGGGAATGGGTGGACTCGATGTACTTCGAGGGTTTTCCAGCCTTTACAATTCCATGATTCTGCCTGGGGATGCAGGAACCCTGTGCCATGAGCCAGCCCTGCTGGGATGCTGCTGCTCCCCCAGCCAGCCCCCCTGTCCTCTCCAGCTGCTCCAGCAGCAACTGACACTTCCAAGTGCCACATAAAGATTAGCTCTGCCACCACATAACGAGGTCATTAAGACTCGTATGAAGGTGGTTGGGACTGGATTGAGCCAGCCCAGGTGGCAAAGCAGCACAGCTGGGGTACCCCAGCCTTGCCAGCAGCCCCAGCTCCCTCTGGCTGCAGGGATTTGGGGGGCACACCCTGCTCCTGCTGCTGGTCAGGGGTGGGAGAGCTGTGGGCAGTGCCTGGCACACGCCCCTGGAGCTGGCCCTGGCATGCTGCAGCCTCTCCTTGCAGCCAAAGTGGCAGACACGAGACGAAATGTTTAAAATAACCCCAGCAATGCAGAGGCTGCGTCACGGGTTGTTCTGCCTCTGCTCCAGCTCCGCCGTCCCTGCACTTGGATGGGAACATTTGGGGAGGCCCTGCACCCTGCCAGCCCGGCCAGTGTCACCCTGGGAGCAAAACCAGCACTGCAAGAGATGCAACGTGTGTGCCCAGTGCCCATCCCTTTCCCGGGCTGAAGTGTGAATAACCCCGGCAGGGAGGGAAGCCCTGAGCGTGGCACGGAGGGGCAGGGCAGGGGCTGCCCAGGGGCAGCAGCCTCCAAGGGGCCACTTGCCCTGTGGGCACGGGGCCAGGGCCTCCCTGCTGCTCCAGCTCCACTTCTTCCCTTTTTTCCACTTTTTCCACACCAGACCCCCCTTCTCAGGCACAGGGTGGGATTGTTGGGGCCAGGAGCTGATGATCCTTGTGAGCCCCTTCCAGCTGGGGATACTCTGTGATTCTCTCCCTGTCCCTGCAAAGAACTGTTTTCTTTCCTGCTCCGAAGCCGAGGGAGGCTCAGGCATCGCTCCCGTTTCCAGCCATCCCCCACCCCCTCCTGGCCCACTGGCCGAGTATTTTGGAAGGAGCTGGAAGGCAGCAGTGAGTCACACACAGCTGCAGTGCCTGGCAGGCTGCGCTGGCCCCCGGCCACCCCCGGGGTCACGGCACCCCCGGGCACCCCGGGGGCTGTGGCTGCCTCTGTGGGGTGACGAGACCCCCCCTTCTCTCCCCAGCATCTCCAGCAAAGAGCTGACCGAGCTCATCGAGCGCCTGCAGAAAAATGCTGACCAGGTGGAGAAAAACATCGTGGAGACCGACTCCCGAATGCAAAATGTAAGCAAGGCACGGTCCCCACTCACAGGCTCTCCCCTCTGCCTCCTGCCCCAGCCCTGGGCACCTCCTGGGCTCTCCCTTCCTCTCCTAGGCAGGTGTGGGTGGCTGCCAGCCCTGCACTGGTACCTGGATTGTGATGATCTGCAGGGGTCATTTAAGGGTTATTGGGGTCCCTCCTGCTTGTGGGAAGAGGGTGGGAGGGTGTTCCAGGCAACAGGCCCCCCCAAATTCCCCCCTACCCAGGGGGCCCCTCTGCCTCCTGCCCCAGCCCTGGGCACCTCCTGGGCTCTCCCTTCCTCTCCTAGGCAGGTGTGGGTGGCTGCCAGCCCTGCACTGGTACCTGGATTGTGATGATCTGCAGGGGTCATTTAAGGGTTATTGGGGTCCCTCCTGCTTGTGGGAGGGTGTTCCAGGCAACAGGACCCCCCCAAATTCCCCCCTACCCAGGGGACAGGACTGTGCAGAGTGGGGGTGTGCATCCCAGCAGGGAGCTGGGGTGGAGGAGGAGAGGCCTGAACCATCCTGGTCCCAAAGGATGCATCCCGAGGTGATGCAGCTCCCCAGCCCATCCCCAGCAGCTGAGACTGGGGCAACCTTGTCAAGTGGAAGGTGTCCCTGCCCGTGGCAAGGAGTTGGAGCTGGATGGTCTTTAAGGTCCCTTCCAACCCAAACCATTCAATGATCCTGTGACAGGAGAGGGGAAAGTAAAATCCATCCCAGGAGGATGGGAGACAGCAGAGCTCCTGCTCCTCTCCAGTGCCAGGGAAGAGCAGGCTGGGATGACCTCTTGGCCACCCAGAGGTGACCCTTCCTCCTGTCCCCACTGCTCAGGACCTGCACAAGATCAAGGCGTGCCAGCTGGCGCAGTACAAGGAGCTGACAGCACAGAAACTCTCCGAGTCAGACAAGCTGCTCTACGTGCTGGACGGGGACGCGGCCGTGGCCCGGCACATGAAGCACCCCCAGGGGGACATGATCACAGAAGAGTGAGTGCCACGGGGACACTGTCCCCAGAGCCCTTGGGCGAGGGGGAGGCCTCTCCAGGGGCTCTGCTCAGCTGCTGCCTGCAGTGGGGGGGTCACCAGGGGCTCCTCTGATCCCAACTCCCATGAGGGTGTGTGACCCACGCCATCCTGGGCACGGGGAGTGTGACATGATGGCAATGTGGCACCTGCCCACTGTGCCCCACACTGTGCCCCAGGTCCAGCCTGCCCTGAGCTCACAGCCACAGGAGCAGCCCCTGGCAGAGGGCACAGCACAGCTGCTGCCAGCCTGCCTGGGCTCTCCCCTAAGCACAGCCCGCCATCCACGGGGCCTGGAGAGGATCAGCTACACCCACCAATGCTGGTGCCAGCCATGCCCACATCCTGCATGCCACCCTCACCTCTCCCTTCCCACAGCATCCGGCAGCTGAAGGAGCGCGTGGCAAACCTGCGTGTGAAACACGAGCAGATCTACAACTTCCCCCTGCAGCACATCGAGCCCCAGGTCAACTGGTCAACAGTGATCGAGGAGAAACAGGTACCAAGGGGCCAACAGTGTCATTGCCTGGCCAGCAGCACCAGCTGGGCAGGGACTCCTGCAGCTCCCCATGGAGAACCTGGCTCCAGGAAAACTTCTGGGCAGCTCCATAGTGGGAGCTGCTCCATAGTGGGAGCTGCAAACAGCTGGGTGGCACGGGAGGGGCAGAGCTGGTGGGACAAGGCTGGCTGCTGTGGCACCAGGAGTCAGTGCTCGAGGTGACACCGCTCCTGGCCTCAGCATCCCCAGTCACCACCTGCTTTAGGCTCTAGTCCACAGCCTTTATTTTTCATTTTATCCCACTCCCTGCACTCTTCCAGCCAGAGAAGGGTTTAACCCCCCAAACTGGTTTTCCCATGGCTGCCCTCCAGCACAGCTGATTTCACCCACACGCTCCTGGGGCATCCATACACTGCAGCCACTGGAGCCCACCCACGCCCAGCTCCGGCCACCTCCAAGAGGAGCTTCCTAGCTCTTGGCAGCCTCCCCCCATTCCCCCATTGCTAACCCCACCTCCTGTGCCCCCCAGGATGCACTGAGCAGCAAAGGCTTTGGGACTGACCTGCCGCTGGTCAACAGCCAAGTAGAAGAGCACAACATCTTCCACAACGAGGTCATGGCCATCGGGCCACACATCGTCAAGGAAGGAAGCAAGGTCAGCTCTCCTGCCCCTCTCCCTGCTGCCCTGCAGGGTCAGCCCTGCCCTGAGCCCTGGATGAAGGGCAGGGTGTCCTTGTCCCACCATCCAAGGTGCTACAGCCTGGGGCAGGTTTGGGTGGGTGCCCAGATCCGTTCCCAGCCTGAGAGCACAGCATCACACACCAGCTCTGGCTTTGCAATGAGGCAAATCCCATAAACCACATCCCCCTCCAGCCTAAACCCACATCCCTGTGCACCCTCGAGCCCCTGTCAGAGCACTGCTCTCCAGCCACCTCTCCTAACCCTTGCCTTGCTCCTCCTCCAGGAAAACATGAGCGACTTCCAAACCAAATACCAGAAGCTGCTGGTAAGAGCCCCTGGGATCCTGGGGCAGAGCCCTCCTGGAGGGGTCCCTGGTTGGGGACACAGAGAGGAGCTTTGGGCTGAGCTGTCCCTGTGCCCCTCCGCAGGCCGGCTCCCAGCAGCGGCAGCAGGACCTGAACTCGCTGCAGGATTACATGCAGCGCTGCACCAACAAGCTCTACTGGCTGGATCAGCAGGCCAAGGACAGGACCCATTACGACTGGAGCGACCAAAACTTGGACTACCCCAGCCGGCGCCGCCAGTACGAGGTCGGTGTGCTCCCCACAGCCGGGCCCTGCTCCGGCTGCTGCTGGGCACAGGGAGCTGGGCACGGCGCCAGGGCAGCTGCATGGGGGCAGGAAATGGTCCCTCTCCCGTGCCCCAGTCTCTGCCAACCTATTGTGAAGGGCTTTGAGATGTGCAGCTGATTGTACAGGGATAGTGGGGTTAATCCTTACCTCTGCCAAAGATAATGTGATGTGGAAGTGTCCCCACGACAGGGACAGCTCCCTCACCCTCCTGTTCTTCATCCCAGTGCTGGCTTGGCAGCACTCACATCTTTAGCAACATCTGCAAGGGAAGGAAAAGTGAAAGCTGCAGTGGGGAACAGCACACTGTGTTGTGGAGCTGCTCAGCCCCAGACTGCAGGCAGGGTCCCCTCTGTTTCGTGGGAATCAATGTCTCACCTCTCTCCATCCAGAACTTCATCCATCGGAAGCTGGAGGAGAAGGAGGAGGCCATCAACAAGCTGCACGCTGATGGGGATCAGCTGCTGGCCCAGAACCACCCTGGGAAGAATGCCATCGAGGTGAGCACCAGGGATGGGTCCCAGCCCCCCTGGAGCATGGGCAACTCACCCAGCCCTTCTCCAGAGTGGGACCCAGTGCCAACACCACTCGTGACCTTAGTTCCTGAGATGCCAAGGGGGGAAAAGCCTCCTTCACTTGCAGATGTGTAAACACCACAGGAGGAGGAAAG
The DNA here is from genome assembly GCF_014805655.1 of Passer montanus. Lineage (NCBI taxonomy): Eukaryota > Metazoa > Chordata > Aves > Passeriformes > Passeridae > Passer > Passer montanus. Next base: position 14,933,221 of record NW_024373256.1, on the reverse strand, counting down.
ATAAACCTAAGGAGCTCTTCCCATCTTCCTCATTCCTGTGGCAATTACCCTGTGCCCACCTAGAGAGGATAAACTATGGTGGAACTCTCCCCTGTTTGGTGGGAGGATGGACACAAGGATGTGCCATGGGATCATCCCAGCCTTGGGTATTCCCATCCTGGGCTCCCCCTGAGAGCATCTGGGTGGCTCCAGAGGCAGCCAAAGAGCTGCTCACTCAGGATGCAGCTGGGGCAGTTCAGGCTTCCCCTGCCACGGGGGTCCTGCTGATGTCCCCTGCACCCCTGTGTTGCAGGCTCACATTGAGGCCGTGCACGCTGACTGGAAGGAGTACCTGAACCTGCTGATCTGCGAGGAGAGCCACCTGAAGTTCATGGAGGACTTCCACAAGGTACCACATCCCCGGGGGCAGTGACTTGGAGCCCAGAGAGCAGGTGCTGGGATGCAGGAGATCCTAGAATATAAAAATTCCTGCTACTCTGGAAACTGGGTAGAAGAGATGGAGTGCTCTAAACTCAGGATTTTTAAGGCCAGGAGAGCTGAGAGAACACAAGTCATAATTGCTCAGGCACCAAAGGCAAGTGATTGCTTAGCCAAAGCATGACTTGCAGAAAGCTTCTGCTCCAGCAGAAGTGTCATGAGCCACAGTCAGTATCAGCTTCCTTGTCCCCAGGACAGCAGAGATCCCTCACCCCCTAACAGGGCACGGGGAGAGCTTGCATGCTCCTCTGGGAAGCAGAACAGGTCCATGTAGGAAGTCCCAGCTGCCCCGGGGAGCCGGGCACAGGGGCTGAGTGTCCCAGCTGAGCTGGGCAGACAGATGTCTGCTGGATAAATGGCATCTGACAGCCAGGGAGGCTCTGCAGGGGAGCAGGTCGGGCTGCATTCCTCTCCCACAGCCTGGGCGTGTTCACCACCCGATGAGTCTCCTGCCAAAGCTCAGCTGTGGTGCCCAGCCCAGGCAGTGCCTTCCTTTTGTGGGGAGCTGCCAGAACAGCTGCCCCAGGGGATGGTTTGTGTGTGGAAGGGCTTGGCTCTTCCTTCTGCTGGCGCTGGCAGTGGTGGCACCACACACCGTGGTGATGCTGTCCCAGTGAAACAAAAGTGAGGGCAGGGAAAGGTGGGACTTAACAGCTCTGTGTGGAATAAGCTGCTCCTTCCTGCTTGTTGTTTCCTTCAATCTGATGTCCTGAGCAAGGGAAATAGTGATCCCTGGCCTTTCTCCACATATTCTAGAGTTCAGATGCCCAGAGTAGCTCCTGGTGGCTGTGTGAAAACCATGCAGGCTCTGCTCCATGTTTCAGCAGGATCCTCTCTCACAAGAAACTTTCCCTCTCTGCAGTTTCAGAAGGACAGCAAGGATGCTCAGGAGCTTTTGAAGAAGGTGGATACAGACCTGGACCAAAAATTCAGCCCGGAGTTCAAGGACAGATACCAGCTGGAGTCCCTCCTCCGGGAGCTGGATGTGAGTCTGCAGGCAGCGCTGCAGGGCAGGCAGCAGCAGCAGCCACTGTGCCCCTGCACTGGCACAGGGATGTCCCTGCCCGTGTGGGCACCTGGCCCAGATTTCTCCGTGGGGAGCTGCTGCCTCTCTGTGCCTGGCCTTCCCCAGAGCTTCCTTCCCCCCTGGCTAGAGATTGCCTCTCCCCTAGCAACGTAATTGCTCACTGGGCTGGTTTTTATTTGTTCTCTCATTGAGTTAGCACTCGTTAGGGGTGGGAGCATAATTAGACCTGCTGCCAGAGGAGGTTGTGGAACTCGCTGTGCTGCCATGAGCTGGGCTGGAGATCACCCACTTGGGAAGGGCTGTGCTGGGCCTGAGCCCGAGCCTAAGCCTAAATCCAAGCCCAAATCCAAGCCCAAGCCCGAGCATGCTGCAGCAGGCCCAGCTGATGCAGGTGTCCTGGGATAGCTGACAGATCTTCCCAAGAGCTGTCCCCTCTCCTCCTGTATCCCCCTCAGCATCTCGGGATCTCCACCTTCAGGGCTAGAAACAGAGCAGCTGCTGGAGAGCCTTGTGACAGGGCTGGAATCAGAGCTGGGAGTGGGGCTGTGCACCAGCACACAGCCACGCCACTGTGGGCCGGGCACCAGGGAGCCCTGTCAGTGTCCGCTGCCATGGCACCCCCTGGCATGGTCCCAGCCCTCAGCCCGGCTGTAAAAGCAGGCAGGAGTGTGCAGGAGCACCTGGAACAGGCACACAGGGCTGCAGGAGGTGCCTGCAGCCACAGCCTCTGCTCCGGCTGCGTGGGAACGAGCTCTCCTCTGGCTGTGAGAGCCCAGCAGTTCGTTCATCCCGTTTTCCTACCGTTCCTTGTTGTTGCCCGTGCCAGGACCAGGAGAAGGCCCTGGAGAAGTACGAGGCCGTGGTGCAGTCGCTGCAGGAGCGCAGCCGGCAGGTGCTGCCGCTGCGCTACCGCCGGCAGCCGCCGCCGCAGCCCATCGCCGTGGAGGCGCTCTGCGAGTTCGAGGGCGAGCAGGTACGGGGGCACGGCACGGCACCGGGCAAGCAGCGGCTTTTCCCAAGCAGTGGGAACGAGGCAAAGGTCCCCAAAGGTGGGGAGAGCAGGTTTTGCAGCGGAGGAGCAGGAGGGGTCTGGGGGAAAGGCAGCCTCGCTGCCGCTCACACACCCGGGGGAGGTTGCGACAGCACAGCTCTGTCACATTCCCACGCTCCCTGAGCTGGTGTCCCGGCGTGTTCCTGACCAAAGGAACGCGCCACCGGCCGCTCCCAGCCCGCATCCCCCCATCCCCACCGGCTCGGGCTGAGGGCTCAGGGATGGGACAGCCGAGCCGGCAGCCACCGCGGGAGCGCCAGGGGTGGGACAGGGGCCAGCAGCTCCAGCTAACTCAGCTGCCTGCTTCTCCGGAAAGGAAAGGCAGGGCACAGCCCTGGAAACGCCTCCTCATCTCTGCCCGAGTGGGAATTCGCTTGCCGCGGCTGTCGCAAGAGGCACAGGCTGCGGGCAGGGAGGAGCAGGCACACGAGGTTCTGCAGGGGCAGGCTCCCGGAGGAGCCGGGAGCAGGGCTCGGGGCTGTGCCAGCCCTGCCCCGGCAGGTTCCGGCCGTGCTGCTGTGACCGCTTCTGTCCCCAGGGCCAGATCAGCCGCGGAGCCCACTACACCCTGCACAGGAACAGCGGCGACCTCTGGGAAGTGGCCGACAGCGCAGGAGACACCATCAGCGCCCCCGGGGTCTGCTTCATGATCCCCCCGCCCGACCCCGAAGCGATCGCCCTGGCAGAGCAGTACGTGCCAGCCCGGCCGGGACAGCCCCGCTGCCCCTGCCTGCCCCAGCCCCAGGCCCTGCACCCCCTCCGGCGCCCCAGCGATTCCCACAGTGAAGCTCTGCCTTCTCGAAGCCTCAGGCTTCCTCCCGAAGGATTCCTGCCCCTTCCTGCTTGCTCACAAGATCCCAGCTGGCAAAGGGGGCCGGCTCACGGCCACCCGGGTTCCCCCTGCTCCCCATTATGGCACGGGGAGCTGCCCGCCCCTCCCTCAGCCGGCAGGTTCCTGCCTGGCTGCCTCTCCCCTGTTCGAATGAAGACACTGCTCTACCCTAGCATGGGGTGAGGGTACTTTTTCCCCCTCCTGCTTCATGGCTGCCTCGAGGGAGCAGCCCCCAGAACCGCTCCAGAGCTGGAGCTCCTTCCTGGAGCAGCGCCAGGGTGATGGAGAGGCTCAGAGTCTGACTGACCTCCTGCTGTCCCGTTCTGCAGAATTGCCAAGCACTATGTGGCCGTGAAGGAGAAGACCAACAACTGCAAGAATGTTCTCCAGCAGCGCTATGAGGGGCTGAAGGCAGACAGCATTGGAGGTGTGGGGCTGGAGGGCAGCCTGGGGCACAAAAAGGCTTGAACTTGGGTGGTGGAACATCTTTTGGGGATGCTCCCAAAGGGTCCTGGGGACAACAGTGCTGGTTGGGTGGGGGGTGGAGCAGCCAGGCTGTGGTCACAGCAGGCCAGGCTCAGGGAGTGCAGCAGGATGAGGGTTTGGCACTCACCAGTGGGACTGAGCCCACACCCAGCTCCAACCAGCTTTAATCTGGTGTCCTCTTGTCCAGATGCTGCATCAGTTCGGGGTCGCCAGCTCCTGGCAGGGCTGGAGAAAGTCAACAGTGACCTGGACAAGCAGGAGAAAGCGATAACAGCAAACCTGCGGCCGCCGCTGGAGCAGAGCCGGGCGGTGCAGGACAGCACCGAGCGCTCCAAGGACCTCAAGGTGGGGCTGGGGGCTGAGGGACGGGGCTCCCAAAGGTCCCCAGTGGGGTTCTCTAAGCCGAGGGTGCTTAGGGTGCTCCCTGAGCCCTGGAAATGGCATGTGGAGGGATGCTCACAGCTTCTTCCAGTAGAGATGGGGAGCAGCCCTCTGAGCAGCCTCAGAAGCCAAAAACCTTTGCCTTGCTTCTGGCCCAGCTCAGTCAAATGGGAAAAAGGTGATGGCTGCAGGTGGTGGCTGTGAGGATGAGGAGGGAGCCCTCAGGTTTTGATCCTGCCCATCATCTGAGCACAGTTAACTTTGCCACCACTATCACCAGCTCAGAGAGGAACAGGAAAACCCTCGTGGTCCGAGGCAGTTTCTCCTTGTGGACCTGCTCCTCCAGGCTCCAGTGTATATTATATTATATTATATTATATTATATTATATTATATTATATTATATTATGCTATACTAAAAGAATAGAAGAAAGGATTTCATCAGAAGGCTAGGAAAGGAATGAATAATAAAAAACTCATGACAGAGAGTCCGACAAGCTGGCTGTGATTGGTCATTAAGTAAAACCAACTCACGTGAGACCAATCTAAGATGCACCTCTTGGTAAACCATCTCCAGACCACATGCCACAGCCATCACCGAGTTCTTGTTCGCATTCCTTTTCTCAGGCTTCTCAGGAGAAAAATCCTGGCAAAAGGATTTTTCAGAAAATATGACAGTGACAGGATTCTGCAGGAGGAGGGTGCAGGAGTGCTTAAACATCTTCCTTGTGTCCTTACAGAGTTGAGGTGGCCACAAACCTGGAGAGGAGCCTCCAGCAAGGCCGAGACCTGCTGTCAACCTATGAGAACAAGCTGGTCATAGATGACACGGTACCAGAGGACTTGAGGGTGGTGGACAGGAAGAAGGAAGAGCTGCTGGTGAGTTTCCTGCCCTGTTTGTGTGCTGCACGTGCAAAAACTTTCCAAAAGATGTGGTGATTCCTGCTCAACTCCTAAGCTTGGACCTGTTGGTGACAGGATGGGCTCCCCCAGCTGGGGGTGAGAACTCACCTTGACTGCAGTGATCCCCACCTGCTTCAGGCACAAACACCTCAAATCAAATCAAGTCAAGTCAAGTCAAATCAAATCAAATCAAATCAAATCAAATCAAATCAAATCAAATCAAATCAAACCAAATCAAATAAAATCAAATCCCACTTGAAGTCTTGTGATTTGATGAAAGGACTAATGCAGATGGATTCCCTCTCTACACTGCTCTTGTGAGACCCTCCCACAGCAGGGCTGTGTCCAGGCCTGGAGTCCTCAGCACAAGAAAGACGTGGACCTGTTGGAGCATGTCCAGGGAAAACACTCTCAGGGCTGGAGCCTCTCTGCTCTGGAGCCAGGCTGGGAGAGCTGGGGGTGCTCACCTGGAGGAGAGAAAGCTCCAGGAGTCCTTAGAGCCCCTTCCAGGGCCTAAAGGAGGCTTATAAAAAAGGGGGAGGGAGACTTTTTACATGGGCAGATACTGGCAGGACAAGAGGAATGACTTAAAACTAAAAGAGAAAATATTTAAATTACATATTAGGAAGAAATTCTGCTCTGTGAGGGTGGGCAGGCCCTGGCACAGGGTGCCCAGAGCAGCTGTGGCTGCCCCTGGATCCCTGGCAGTGCCCAAGGCCAGGCTGGGCAGGGCTTGGAGCAGCCTGGGGCAGTGGAAGGTGTCCCTGCCATGGCAGGGGTGGAATGAGATGAGCTTTAAGTTTTTTCCAAACTAAAACCTTCCGTGATTCTTAGAGAAGTGAAGGATAAAATGGTCTGGAAAAGCAGCTCAGTGGCCTGATACTGGAAAGATGGGCCTGGCAAGGCTTTGAGAACAGTTATTGCTTGGAAAAATTACCCAAACTGGCAATTCTGCCAGTATAGAAAGACCAAGAACTGGCTAGGCCAGAATTTTCTGTGCTCCTTCAGCTTTTGCATGAAACCCCAAGCTCAGACTAACACGGAAGAGCTTTCACTGCTCCTTCCACAGCTGCTGCACTGGCAAGAACAGGATCTAAGCCTTGCATGAAGAGCAGCAGCTATTCTGCACTTTGCATAGTTATTTTTAAAGGTCGAGGGGGAGTAAGAGGTAGCTTTTCTCCCTGTCAGGTTTACCAGGTGGTTCTGCTCACCATGTAAGCCTTGAGCTTGTTTCTTTCCACAACTGGTGGCACTGCTGCAGCTCAGGCCTGCACTCCAGTGCAGTTGCTGGAGTCAATGTGGGTGACAGCAGTGTGAAACCCCAGAGAATCACCCTCTCCTGCTTCTTCCCCCACAGGCCATGGGCAGCGAGCTCCAGTCCAAGAAGTTCCTGCTCAGTGAAGCCGAGCAGAACCTGCAGAGGACCAAGACGTGCTCCAACACCCTGGCCAGCAAGTTCCAGGAGCACTGCCCTGACATCGAGCGCCAGGAGGCAGAGCTCTACAAGCTCAACCAGCGCTTCAACAACCTCAGCAAGCAGATCGACCACAGGTGAGGGCACAGGCAGCAGAGCAGGCATGGCTGCTGTGGAGCTGGAGGAGGCACACCATGGTCCTGGGAAGGAGGAGCTGCAGAAGGGCTTCCAGGGAGGCCCGAGGAGGAAGAGGGAGAGGTTGCTGGCATGTGCTGGCTGGGTAGAGCTGGGAAAACAAGGCTTAGTTCTCTTGCAGAAGAGGTGCCAAGAGAACAACCTGGCTCAAATCCATGTCTTTGGGGAGCAGGGGAGGCGGGATGGGTTAGGAGGTGTCTGCAGCAGGCGCAGGAGATGGGACAGAACTGAAGCTGAGCTGGTTTCCCCCACAGAACGCAAACCCTGCAGAAAGCAAAAAGTGCCTACTCCAACTACCGTGCCAACTATGACAAGGTGAACCAGTTCCTGTGCAACATCCCCAACTATGAGCCCCAGGAGACTGACAACATCCAGCAAGTGGAGATGAAGCTCAAGAGCCAAGCGGTAATTCCCAGAGATCCACAGGGAGAAAAGAGGGAACAAGACTAACAGAAACAGAGCTTAGATAGCTCCTGAACATCAAATAGAAAAATATAAATGTTTATTAGATTTATTCTTGGGCTCTAAGGTCCCGTGGTCCTCTTGTGCCTTGTTCACACAAAGCAGGGCTGCTCAAGGTGGTTGGAATTCTCAGGGTTGTGATTTTAATGGTAACTCCCAAAAAGGCTGAAGGATGCATTTGGATGTTGTGTTGCCTCTGACCTGTATCTCTGTGTACCCAGGCACTGCTCAGTGACATTGCAAGCAAGGAACAGGAGGTGCAGAAGGTCTCTGCCACAGCTCAGCAGTACCAGCAGGCAGTGAAGGTAAGGGCTGAAATTCTGCCTGTGAGAGAACAGAGAAACACAGTGTTTGGGTTGGAAGAGACCCTACAGCCCATCTCATTCCACCCCCTGCCATGGACAGCAACACCTCCTGTTATTCCAAGCACCATCCAACCTGGCCTTGGGCACTGCCAGGGATCCAGGGGCAGCCACAGCTGCTCTGGGCACCCTGTGCCAGGGCCTGCCCACCCTCCCAGGGAACAATTCCTTCCCAATATCCCATCCAGCCCTGCCCTCTGGCAGTGGGAGCCATTCCCTGTGTCCTGTCCCTCCATGCCTTGTCCCCAGTCCCTCTGCAGCTCTCCTGGAGCCCCTTTAGGCCCTGGCAGGGGCTCTGAGGTGTCCCTGGAGCCTTCTCCTCTGCAGGTGAGCACCCCCAGCTCTGCCAGCCTGGCTCCAGAGCAGAGGGTGGGGTTTTGTGGCCTTCCCAAAAGACGGGTCAAGGGGTGAAGTTGTTAAAGCCAGGGCAGCTTAGGAGGAGCCCGTGTGTGAAGGGGATGCAGCAGTTTCACATTTCTGCTGGGAATGTCTTGGCACAGGACTACGAGTTGGAGGCTGAGAAGCTGCGGTCCATCCTGGACCTGGAGAACGGCCGGAATGGCTACACCAGCAAGAAGCCCAGGCTGCAGTCCCCAGCTGCCAAAGTGAAGGAGGAGGTAAGCAAGGGCTGGCCACAGGAGAGCCAAAGCAGAGGGCAGCTCACAGGACCACTGGGGGTCTGCAAACATCTACACTTACTGTCAGGACCTCGGTCCCACAGGGGACCACAGGGAAGGACAGGGAATCAGGAGGAAGGGATTTTTCATCATTTTTTTGAACTGGACTGGCCAGAATGAGGGAGGAAAAACTCTGGATTTAACACTTTTGGAAGGGAAAAATGAGGAAAAAAGCCAAAAACGTGGAAGTTTTTCTCTTCTCTAGATTTTTAGAGAGATTTCACCACCAAAGATAGAAATACTTGCAGTGAGATGAGGCCACAAGCTACTTACTTATGCAAGATCTGTTTGCTACCTGCCTCAAACTCACCCTGCCTATAGAGGCAGGCAAAAGTTCACCTGGTTCTTCCTCACCTGGTTCTAACTGCACCTGGTTTTGCTTATCTTGAGTAGAAAAAAACCACAGTATGACCATGAGTGTGTCTGTGTATGAGAATCCTTCTCCCTCTCCCAAAACTCAACAGTTCACTGCTGCAGGTTTTTAGAGGAGCACCCAGAGCTACCAGTTTAGGGCCTGTTGTTTCTGCCCTTCTCAAGCTCTTCCCAACACATTTTTGCTCTGCAGGAAGCTGTTCTGGCAGCCAAATACACAGAAGTGAATGCTGTGAACAAGCAGAGGCTGCAGAACCTGGAGTTTGCCCAGAGCCTCCTGCGACAGGTGAGTGATCACAGGAGCAAGGTGATGCTGAAGGGACACAGGTAGGACCCAAGGACACGTGGGAACAAGTCTAGTTGGTGTCTTATCCCCCTAAATCATTAATCAGCAGACACTTAAATCACACAGACTACCCCCAGTCCCATTGCCCACTCATCCTAGGAAGCTCCACATAGTTTTTAACTTTCTTTGACATTCTGTGGCAGAATTAGTGTCCCTTGTGGCTCAGAGCTTTGTTCTGACAGCAGCAGGCATTGCAGAAAGGATTTCTCAGGCTGGGAACCTGCAGAAGTACATTTGCAAATGCTCCCTGCTCAGAATTTGCCACAGCTCAGCTCCCTCCTGTTGCTTTGTTGGAGGCACCAATCTCCTGGCCTGGGTCAGGAAGAGTGGCCAGCAGGACCAGGGCAGTGATTGTCCCTCTGGGCTGGCCCTGCTGAGACACCTTGAGTTCTGTGTCCAGTTCTGGGCTCGTTGTGACAAGAAGGACACTGAGGGGCTGGACGGGATCCAGGGAAGGGAACAGAGCTGGGAAGGGTCAGGAGCACCAGGAGGGACTGAGGAGGTGGAAAGGGGCTCAGCCTGGAGAAAAGGAGGCTCAGGGGGGACCTTGTGGCTCTGCACAACTCCTGACAGGAGGGGACAGCCGGGGGGGTCAGGCTTTGCTCCGGGGAACAGGGACAGGAGGAGAGGGAGACCCTCAAGTGCCAGGGGAGGGTCAGGTTAAACATCAGGAGAAATTTCTTCACTGAAAGGGTGGTCAGGCTGCCCAGGGAGGTGGTGGATGTGTTCCACTATTCCTGGAGGTCTCCGAGGAATGACTGGATATAACACTCTGTGCTCTGGGCTGGGTGGCAAGATGGGGATCAGTCACAAGGATCAGTCACAGGTTGGACTCGATGATCTTGGAGGTTTTTTCCAACCTAAATGATTCTGTGATGCTGTGATGATAAGCACCAAAAGTGTGATTAACTGGATTTTTTTTCACTAATTTTTTTTGATCCTTTTGCCAACAACAGCAGCCAGAGATTCAGGTGACACAAGACTTTGCCCAGACCAAAAAGTCTGTAAGGCCTGTGGAAGAAGTCTGGAAGTTGAAGAAGGAGCTCGAGGACGAGACTCAGCGTCGGCAACAGCTCGAGGCAGAGATTGAAGCCATTCAGAACAACATTGTCCACCTGCAAAATCAGAAGCCCCAAGAAACTGTGGTGAAGAAAGAACTGCTGAAGAAGGTGCCTGACCCCCAGCTGGAAGAGAGTTTCCACAGACTGCAGCAAAACCTGGCAGAGGAGCAGCGCAAGAACCAGGCGCTCCAGGATGAGCTGGAGGCTCTTAAGATCCGGCTGCGAGTCCTGGAGCACGAGAAGAGGGAAGGAGGGCAGGAGTACATAGTGAAAGAGGTGCTGAGGATTGAACAAGATAAGGCTCAAGCTGCTGAAATCCTGAAGCTCAAAGAGGAACTGGAAGAGCTCAGGAGGCAGGAAGGGACCAGGGAGAGTGAAGTCATCCTCTTACGCCAACAAATTGCTGTGCTGTCCAGCGAGAAGAACAAAGAGCAGGAGAAGGTGACGGAGAAGGAGGTGCTGAAGCTGCAGAACGATCCCCAGCTGGAGATGGAATTCCGGATGTTGCAGGAGACCAAGGAGAGGGAAAGCGCCCTTCGGCAGAAGCACGAGGAAGAGCTCAGCTTCCTCCAGGAAAAGCTCAAGCGTCTGGAGAAGGAACGGGCCATCGCCGAAGGCAAAATCACCGTCAAGGAGGTGCTGAAGGTGGAGAAAGATTTGGCCATTGAGAGGGAGGTGAACGAGCTCCGGCGCCAGTACGAAGATGAGAAGTCCAAGGGCCGTTCCAATGAGCGGGAAAAGGCTGAGCTGCTCAGGAAAATCCAGCTGCTGGAGGAGGAGAACTCCAAGGTGGTTGTTCAGGAGAAAGTGCGTGAGATTGTGCGCCCAGACCCCAAGGCTGAGAATGAAGTTGCCAACCTTCGCTTGGAGCTGGTAGAGCAGGAGAGGAGGTACCGCGGTGGGGACGAACAGCTGAAGAGCTGCCAGAGCGAACTGGCTGCTCTCAAGAACAGAGGGCCCCTGGTAGAAGTCAAAGAAGTCATTAAGGAGGTCATTAAGTACAAGAATGATCCAGAAACCGAAAAGGAGCTACAGCGACTCCGGGAGGAGATAATAGAGAGGACCGGAGCTATCGAAAGAGCTGACCTGGAGATCTACCAGCTGAAACAAGAGATACAAGCGTTGAAAGACACCAAACCTCAAGTGCAAATGAAGGAAGTTGTTCAAGAAATCCTCCAGTTTCGGGAAGACCCCAAGACTAGAGAGGAGGTAGAGTCGCTGCGAGTGCAGCTGGCAGACGAACAAATGAAGCACATTGACCTGGAGAGGGAACGACTTCTCCAAGAAGAAAAAGTAAGACTGAAGGAGGAAGAACTTTCCCAGGTGAAAGAAAAGGTGGTCCAACAGGAAGTAGTGAAGTATGAGCAGGATCCTGCCTTGAAAGCTGAGGTGAACTCCTTCTCCCAGAGCATCGAGAGCGAACTGAAGCAGATCGACGGGCTCCGTGAGGAGCTGCGCAAGCTGCAGAGGAGACGCTCCGAGCTGGAGCGGCAGCTCGAGGAGCTGGAGAAGGAGAGACAGGCCCGCAGGGAGGCCGAGCTGGAGGTGCAAAGGCTCAGGATCCGGCTGAACGAGCTGGAAGAACAGGAAAGAGAAACGACAGAACGAGTGACTGTGAAACAGAAAGTGATCCTTCAGCAAGATCCCCAGCAGGAGAAGGAGCACTCCCTCCTCAAGCTGGAGTTAGAAGAAGAGAAGCACCGAAGACAAGTCCTGCAAACCGAGCTAGAAGCCCTGAGAAAGAAGCTCCTTTCTTTGGAGAAGATGGAGGTCAAGGAGAAAGTGGTCTTTTCAGAGAGTGTCCAAGTGGACAAAGGAGACACGGAGTATGAGATTCAAAAGCTGAAGAGCAACCTGGAGGAAGAAAGTAGGCGCAAGAGGGAGCTGGATGCAGATCTCAACCGCCTGGAAACCAGGCTGTCCGAGGTGGAATTCAACAACTCCAAGTCATCAAAGGAGCTAGACTTGTTAAGGGAGGAAAACCACAAGCTCCACCTTGAGAAACAGAACCTACTGATGGAAACAAGAAGACTGCAGTCAGAGATTGAACTCACCGCAACAGAAGCTCAGGATTTGAGAAACATGACCCACGTGGACAGTGGAATAAACCTGGACTCCAGGTTCCAAGCTTTGGAAAGAGAGTTAGAGGATCTGAAGCAGTTATCCAGAGAAAAAGATGCAGAGATTGAGCAGCTCCAGAATCGCCTGAAGACAGTGGCTATCAAGAGGGAGCAACGAGAGAACCACCTGAGGCGCTCCATCGTGGTCATTGACCCCGACACAGGAAAAGAGATGTCTCCAGAGGAAGCTCACGTGTTTGGCCTCATCGAATGGAGCCTGTTTGTCAAACTGAAGAGCCAGGAATGTGACTGGGAGGAGATCTCAATAAAAGGTCCCAACGGGGAGTCGTCTGTGATCCTCGACAGGAAGTCTGGCAGGGAGTTCTCCATCGAGGATGCCCTGAAGAGCGGGAGGCTCACCACGGCCCAGTACGACAGTTACCTCAACAAGGAGATGTCCATCCAGGAGCTGGCAGTCTTGGTGTCCGGAAGCAATTACACAGCGCTCGCTCCACTTTAGAAACTTCACTTCAAGAGCAGCCAGTCAGAGCTGCAGCACCTTGCAGACATCCAGATCACTGCAAAGCCTCGCCCTCCTTCGCGTCTTCCCAACTGCTACAGCCTCTGCCCCGGCCATGCTACGCAGCCACTCCACTTGTTGTCACACTGCAGTAAACACCACCAGTAGTGGAAAGTATCTGCCAAACTCCTGAAACCCCTCTTCCTCCCTGCCTACCAGAAAACAAGAGAAAGCCTTAGGACAGTGAAGTGCCTCAAGTCCAACAGACTCAGTAGAACCTGCAGTTTCCTCAACTCCTACTCACATAGTCGTGTACGAAGCCGTGTCAGGAGAGAGACTGAAGGTCCAGGTGACTCTGAGGTGACCAGCACGAGCTGGTTACATCAGCTGCATGTTGATAAGCCAGACAGTCCCACCGCGGACAACTGACTCAATGACGGGCTCGTCCTCTGAGAAAGCCAGCTCTGTGGAAACCAAGGTTTCAGCCCAGAATCACCACGTCAACACTCACCACCACCATTTGTTCACCTCTGTGCCTGTGCTGCTGGGGAAGAATGAAGGTGTACTTTGATGGCACCAGCCATTGATCCAGAAGGAGCATTCACACACCCCAGAGGTCAAGGAAAAGGACCTGAAGAGATGGCAGAACCACCAGACACAAGGGGTTGTGCGCAGCATGCGAGGGAACCCAATGCAGAGAGCCTCCCACAGGCAGCTCCTTCACTCGTGGTTAAAAGCTGTTAGTGCTGGTGTTTTCCTGGATGGAGTTACATGCAGCTACATGTTTCATTTACTTGTGTAAGGGAATGGGGAATAGAGGGGAATTCTATTTATAGTACAAAATAAAAATGCAGTGGTTCCAATTAGAAGGTGTTTGGTTTTCATTAATTATGGCAGCCTCCTGATCTTTGGCTGTACAAGAAGTTGCCATTTAGGAATTAAAACAGCAAGATTATTCATTTTAGCTGTTGGCACTTTTCCAAGGGGAAACTGCTGGAGCAGCACTTGAGCTGGGACTAATGAGCAGCATTAGATGGGAGTGAAGTGCACTAAAGAATGGGACTGACTGCAGAACAGTGGATTACACTGGGATGGTACCTTTCAGAGGCCATTCACTTCCCTTTGCCCAAATTTCAGCTAATAGCCAAACCCTGGGGAGCTCTGATGTCCACAAAAGCAGTCATAATCATTCCCTGCTTATCCCTCCTGGCTCTGGGGATTTACACCACTATTTTACCTTTGTGAATGAAGGGATCAGGGAGGATCTCACTGGTCCTGCAGGGTCTGAGCCCCACATGTCCTTTCCAGCAGAGGCCAACTTCAACCATTAGGAGCACAGAGAATGAAAAGAAACATTCCTACCCCTGCAACAGCTGTAACACAGCTGCCATTCACTCACCAAACAGGAGACTTTAAAACAGTCAATAATTCATTACTCACTCGAGACACAGATGAGCATCCAAGCTGCAACAGAAATTCTTGGAAACAAAGTCAGGGAACTAGAGGTAAGGAGATTGGGGGAAAAAAGCGTTTTGGAAAGTTTGAAACAATTTATTGAGTTGTTCTGTACAAGATTAACATTTTTCATACCACCCCCACCATCTTCAGCAAGACAGTGCCAACACACATAAAAAAAAATGGAATAGTAAACTGCAGCTCTTACAGCCAAAAGGAACTGCCATCCCCAGGTAAGTGCCATGGGAGCCTATCCCTCCCCATTCCATCCTGGAAGCGCTGCCAGTTGCCTCACCAAGGCAGAGGTGCCAGCCTGGCTCCCCATCAGCTGCTCTGCGTGGGCCTGCCTTGCTGCTCCACACCACTCACTCATTCATTATAGCATGTAAAGAAAAAATATCCCACAGAATTTCCACCACATAAACGTTTCCCTGAGGCAAGAGGCTTCGCTAAATTCCTAGAGGAGGGATTCTGCTCCGGCCGCGCGCGCAGGCCGCCCAGCAGAAGCATTCAAGTGAAAGCAGAGAGGGAGGAGAACCAGTACCTCGAGTCACTCACTGAGACCCCCTATCCTGCCAGGTGTCCCAAGCTTTCAGCTCTCAGGGGAAGGTGCCAAGCACCCCTCAGGGTGAGGCCTTCAACAGGAGCCACACGACATCAGAGTCCACCAAGAAATGCTGTGCTTCATTTACCCACACGAGTTCTGTCTTTGGCTCTTCTGCTACAACCTAGGTATTTTCTGTAAACAGACTTGAAATCTGAGCTGTATCCCTTCATGTGAAATACAATCAACTCACTGATCTTGGGCAGTTATGTATCAGCTCAAATTGAAAACAGTCTTTCTCAGATCTTAAAAAAAAAACAGAGGAAACTAAAGCAGACATTTGCTGGTATCCTGGGGTCAGCATCCTTCCCCAAAGCTCAAGGAGGAAGCTACAAGCTTTTCCTTGGAACACCAGTAAATTCTACATGGATCAGCACTACCCCTGCACAACTGGGACATGGCTGGGGCGGCCTGAGAGAAGACAGACTGGGCAGAGCAGGAAACCAAACCTCAGAAAGCTCAGGTGGAGCTTCAGCCTGCCCTTAGCCTGAAAGGGAGTGCACAGGGGGAGTATTTAGCTCTGAAATTAAAAAAAATGAACAAGAAAAGACACCCCCCCAACTGTAGATGGTCCCTGTTCCTGCAGCTGTGCTGAGCACATGATCCTGGTGCAGGTACCATTGAGGGGAGCAATGTTTTTCTCTGGAATTCATTTGACAGGTCGTGACCTTGGTTCATCTCACTCAATTCCTCTGCCCACCAAATTGATCCTAACTCACAACCCTAGGAAAGAATGGCTTTAGGGGAGGGCCTGGAACCCACCTGCACATACTGGGATGAGAACTGGTGCTCCTGCTGGATTTGGGACTGTGCTCAGTCACCAGGTCACCACTGAAGTCCAGACAGTGCAGCTTTTTTTTTTTTTTTTCTGATGTGCAACCATAAAAAGCTCTATTAAATAAACCAGAATACATTTTAAATACAGAAAGATTAAAAAAGGGTTGAGGAGCACACAAAATAGGGCTGAAATGTGTGTCACTAGTCCATTCTTGCTCCACCATAAAAGGCACTGGAATTATGTCTTCCGATCCATGTGACATGCTAAGAAGTGTCCCATTCAATCCAATGCATTCGATGGCAATGAGGATAAAACTGAGCAGGAAAAAAGCATCCCTTTGGAGGGAAAAAAATCCAAAAACTCAAAAGAAGTACAATTCTAAAAGTCGATGACTGCATCTAAAAAGGTCTTTAGTCTCTAGAGAGTCTTCCTTCTCCTCCAGAGGGGAACATCAGGTGGTTCCTCAGATTCACCACACAGGAAATGTTAAATCCTCCAATTAAGTGTAGCACAGTTTTATAGTACAATTGGAAAGTTACTCAAATGTCTTAAAGAAAGCACTGGCAGTGCTAGAATTATCCATGTAAATCCAAAGCAGAAGAAAGAAGCACCTTTCATACCCTCCACAGGGAGACCAAGGAGGTAACTGGACTTGGAGGTACTTGGCAGCTACAGACACAGGTGGGTGGGAATCCTGCAGGACCACCCGAGCCTCCCTGCGAGTTCCAGCTCCTGCCAGTGCCAGGGAATGCAGGAAGGGCAGCAGCAATAAACAGTGCTACAAAAGGCTCCTCTCATCAGGGCATGGCTCCAGCTGGCCCCATGTGGGGGCTCAGCTCTGAAAGCCTCTGAGCAGACGCCCCAATGAGTTCCTTGTTGCAGATCAGTCTCTCCAGTTGTCATAAAAAAAAGAAATAGGAAAAAAAAAAGAAATCAAAAGACACAGCTGGTATCCAAAGTCCATGACCTGTTCCTCTGGGTTTTATCCTATGGGTGCTGGAGCTCCCCTCCTTGCAGGCGTCACAACTTGCGCTGCTGTGCATTGGACCCTTTGCCGTGAAGCTGAGAAGCATCTGAAAGAAAATAAAACAGCTGGGAAGGGGGCTCAGCACCCCCTGAAGGGCAGCTGGGACAGCCAGGCCTCTGCACAGAGGGAAAGACCTACTCTTCCTTCCCAGCACCAAGGGATCAAGAAGAAGAGGATGTGCTTGGAGACATCTCTCTGCTGGGAGCAGCCCAGCCCCTGAGGAAGGGACAAGGGAAGCACTGAGGGTCCCGGGGGGCCCCCAGCAGAAGCCCCATGGCACAATTCCAGCTGCTAGGGAACTCCTTAGCCTGTGCCCTTCTCTAAATCCACCCTGCCACATCTCCCCCTCCAGGAATCCCAAAATACACGCTGCAGTTGCCTTGCACCTGCAGGTGGTTGGAAGTAACCTGCTGTACATTTTTGCTGTTGTAATCACAGAATCACTGAGGTTGGAAAAGGCCTCCAAGACCAGGGAGTCCAACCTGTGACCCATCCCCAGCTTGTCCCCAGCCCAGAGCACTGTGTGCCACATCCAGGCCTTCCTTGGACACTTTCAGGGATGGAGACTACAAACCTCCCTGGACAGCCCCTGTCAATGCCTGACCACCATTTTCATAAAGAAACTCCTCCTGATACCCAACCTGAACTTCCCCCTGTCTCCTCTTGTCCTGTCACTGGTTTTGTGGGAGAAGAAGCAAACCCCTCACCTAGAAACTCCTTTCAGGTAGGGCTTTAGGTGCTTTATTGTTTATTTTTTAAAGTTATTTAATTAGGTGCTTTTTAAACGAAGGCTTTAGGCACCCACTGATAGCAACAGGATCCGTAGGAATCTCACCACTGATGGAATAGAACAGAATGGATGTGGAGGACAAGAAAAAATGCACTGAAGAGAGAAAAGGAAGGAAATTTAAAGACGCAAAAGTTTTCCAGGAGCAATCAAAACCACTTCAGACTGTGATGAACAAATGGAAGTACTGAGACGTGCAGCTAAGCAGCAGTGGCACCCAGCAATGCAGCAGCAGCTTCTCCTCCAGGCCAAGAACAGCTCCTTTGCATGCAAGAGCTCAGCTCAGCACATCCCATTTCCACATTCCCAGCCCCAGCACAAGGAACCTCCACCAGCAACACAAGCACCAACCACACACAGACAAGAACTGGATGCTCTTTGCTCACAGGCTCTTGGATGAATGTGGATATAAAAGCACTTTTAAATAAAAGGCATCAACATTCCCTTGCATTTGCAGCAACCTCCCACACACCTGGCAGTGCTCACACAATGAGCAATGCAGCTGTGTGCAGGTGTTGGCACAGCCAAACACAGCTCGTGCCACAAAACACAGGAATTCATTTTAAGGTTATGGGAGTCACTTAAATATCTACTGTGTTCTCCTCCAAAACACCAGAATTGGGAATGTTCCAAGAGATGGCAGCACCAGGCTCCATCCTCAATCTTTAAGTGAAAACACCAAGTGAGAAAGCAGGTCCTTGCTGAAGCTGGATCCATGGTCAATTTTCCTTCACTTATTCCCAGTGGTCTTTTGTCTTCTGGCCCTGCATCCTGCTGAAGAGTTCATCAAAAAATTCTTCTGTTATAAGCCCTATGAACAAAGTGATCACTCAGAATTCCCTCAACTAAAGGGACAAAGAGCTGGTCCTCAGTGACATGGAATACATTCCACAAGCAGGTGCAATCTCTGATGTCATTCCAGGAAGTGTGGTTTACACACAGGAAGGGTCTGTCCCACCAGTGATCACTGCCAGGACCTTCTTCAGCTCTACCACACCAGCGTGGCACCACCCACATCAAACTTCAGCAAAGGAAACAAACCAAACCAATTCTTGGCATTTTCATGAGTGCACAATGCACTCTTCCTTCTGAAGCAAACAAGCACCGTGCTCAGCAGCCAAGGGCCTTTTGTTCCATGACTCCTCCAGGCCACATGGTTACCCATGCACACAGCCACAGGACCAGGCCAGCACTCCTAAATCAGGCTCACTTAGCCCAGGAAGACCATCCCAACAGGAGCAGGTACTAAGATAATGGCACTCAACTGCACCAAAGTGCTAAAGAACACGCCTAAGAAAGCAGAAGTAGGAGTTATCAGGGGAATACACAGCTCCCTGGAGCAGGTAAGAATGATCTGCTGGTGCTGAATTTCAATTTTCCTTACTTCTCTCCTTCTTTGGAAAACTCTTGTCTTATGCATCACTTCTGCAGGCATCAAACTGGGGCAGGAACAGGCTTAACTGCCAAATCCTCACGTTGTGAGCAGCAAGTGGAGCAATCTGCATTTATACTACAAACTTGTGAAGGAGATGCTGGCAATTAACTCAGTGCACAGACACAAGACAGTCTGGTCTGACACATTTTATGTAGGCCACCAGGAACAAAACTCCCCAGAACTGGAATATTCATTCCAGGGCAGTCCTGGCAGGCTGTGCACAAACAGGCACAGCTTTCATCCTGGCAGGATAATTCTGAGTATCTCCAGGAACCAACACTTGCTGTAAGCACTGAGGACTCATCATTCCAGAAACCACAGAACCCCAGAATGGTTTGATTGGAAGGGACCTTAAAGCCCATCTCATCCCACCCCCTGCCACAGGCAGGGACACCTTCCACTAGCCCAGGTTGCTCCAAGTCCTGTCGAACCTGATCTTGGACACTTCCAGGGATCCAGGGACAGCCACAGCTTCTCTGAACACCCTGTGACATGGCCTCACCACCATCACAGCCAAGAATTTCTTCCTAACCATGGAATGGTTTGGGTTGGAAGGGACCTTAAAGCCCATCCTGTTCCACCCCCTGCCATGGGCAGGGACACCTTCCACCAGGCCAGGTAGCTCCCAGCCCCTCACTCTGTACCTTGGAGAGGCTTTCGTGACAACCACACAGCTGGAAAACATGGACAACCCCTTTGCTCCAGCCCTGAAGGAAGGATCTGCTTAGATAGAGGGAGACTCACGAGGCAGAAGACAAACACGAGCATCTAACAAGTTACCTGGCAAACTCTGTGGTAAATGAGTGGACAGGGCAGAGTGTGGGAGTGGCGCTGCGTGGTGGGGGCTGGAGTGCAAACCAGCCAGAAGACCTAGAGAGAAAAACAAAGAGAGGAGAGGGAAAAAGGAACCAATACACATCCAAGACAGAAATGAGCAGAGGAGCTGCAGCAGTTAGCAGAGGTCGGGTTCCAGTTATTGGCACTTCTGGGTGAGCTCTAGGGATGTTCTCCAAATGCAACTGCTGGAGATACAAAAGCAGGGACCACAGCACAAAGCAACAGCCAGAGAGATGGGCTGGTGTGCAATGGGGCAGCCCAGCAGAGCAGCGATGGTCTATGTGACAGCACAGCACAGGTGACACACGGGTGACCAGCAGGATACTCACTGTGCCCGAGGCCATGGTGGAAAGTTCCCGGAGCAGGTCCCGTAACTATTGCATCCTTGGAAACTCCTGCTTTTGGGGAGGAGTCGGAACTGAAGGAGATGACATGGAGAGGGAAAGAATGAATAGGAGAGATAATACCTAACGGGGTGGAGCTCAGGGCAGCTGGCAGCTTTGGGTTGTTGGACTTGTAGGATGGAGCCAGTACACTTAAGGAGGAAGAGCTTGTTAGCAGCACAGCTCCACTAGTTCCTTTCTGCAAAGCAATGAAAAGGTCAGTCAGGAGAGGGAGAATCAAGGTACAGCATCATTCAGACTTACAAATCTGCAAAACATAGAATGCTTGAGAATTCCCCCTTGGAAAAGCACCCTCCCAGCCAGGGCCCAAGAGATGCCAACACCTGAGGCCATCTGCACATGGACATTGGCAAGCCAGCTCTTCTGAATGTGGCCGTGCTGGATTTGCCTCCACAACTCCCTTGCTCTGGAATTGTGCCTCTATTAGGCAGAGGAAAGGTTTCCACACTGCCTGTGAGTTCCAGGGGTATGCTTCTGACTGACTTACGGCAGCACACACTGCTGACAACTCCAGGCACCGAGGTCTGACACCCAAGGCACCCCAGGATGTTATTCAGGATGTCTCTCATGGAGACAGGCAGCACTGGGGAGTGCTTCCAGCTCTCTAGCTCAGCAACAGCCAAGCTGCACAAGCTGAGCAGTACATGCTTTCCATTTCAACACACTCCTTGTATTTCCCAGCTCTTTCCGTGGGGCACAAAGGAAGGCAGGCAGGATGTTGAATACAACATTAGGAACTATTACTTTTTTGCTATAGATAAAAATGAAGCCCCTTATTACCATTAAGTAATACAATATTGTAATAACACAAGTTTGTACTGACAACCCAGAAGTCCTTCTTGAAATGTTCTATCCCAAAAAATACTGGGAAAATTTCTCCATGGAAAGGGTTGTCAGGCACTGGCACAGCTGCCAGGGAAGGGGTGGAGTCAGCATATCTGGGAGGATTTAAATGCCATGTGGATGTGGCACTGGGGACATGGGCTAAAGGTGGCCTTGGCAGTGCTGGGGGAATGGTTGGACTCAATGATCTTCGAGAGTTTTTCCAACCTGAATGATTCCACGGTTCTATAACCACAGGTTATTTACTCTATGGGCCAGTCATGACAAAAGTGCCAATAATACTAAAATGACTTGGAATAATTTAAAGAAGGCTAAGTTTGTAGATCTAATTAATAATAAATTCATCATTATACTTTTAGTTTATGCAATAGATTTTATCTCTTGTGATAAATTACCTTACTACACTTTCTCTTAATCCAAATGGGAGCCCTACTGCCCCATAACTAACAGAGCCAGGGCAGGACCATGACATAGCCTGGGCAAAACTGCCCTTTGTAAGGCAGCACAGTATTCAGCTTAGTGGTTGTTTAAACTGAAAATGAAAGCTGGAATTCTGGAGGGCAAGCCCAGGGCAAAGGCCACAACTTTCTAGTCTAAAGCAGCTAAAACAAAATCCAGACAGTCATTCAAGAACTTCAGCAACTGCTTTTGAAGTGCCCCCTTTTGAGGGCAGCTGCGAACGAGGCAGGAGCTCCAGCACGCCCCTTACCGGCACAGAGGTAGAGGCTGCGGTGCTGCTGACCACAGCTGGCTTCAGGGACGAGGTCAGCAACTTGGCCACCCCCTGGGTGCCCCCGCTGGAGTCTCCGTTGGAGCCTCCAGGAGGTGCCACCAGGGTCAGCTTCTGGGCAACGGGAGGTTTCTTCACGGAGGAGCCCGAGGCCGGGCGGCTGGAGGCCGAGCCCGGGGACGGGGCTGCGACGTTGGGGAGCAAAGTCCCAGAGGAGCTGCCCTGGCTGGCAGGAGCTCCAGAGGAGCTGCTGGAAGAAGCCCCGTGCTTGGAGAGGGAGCCAGCAACAAAAGGTGATTTGTAGGATTGTCCTGAAGAGCCAGAGCCACTCGAGTGCTTCCCGGCGTAGCTGAGAGAGGATGAGGACAAGCCTTGGCTCTTGTGGGAGCTGCTGGAGTTCTGGGTGCTGCTTGGGGACGTGGAGGAATGGAAGCTCTGAGCTTTGGTTGATGACTTGACCTGCTGGAGGAGGGAGCGCTGGGGCAGAGGGGTGGAGGATTTGGGATTCTGCAGTTTGACAAAGGGAGCTGGGGAGGTGAAGGTTTTCTGGAGCTGAGCACCAGGGTGGAACACCTTCACCTGAGAGGCCGGCACCGGCGCCGAGGCTGGGGGCCCGTGGCCTGGCCTCACCAGGCTGTGGTGCTTCTGTTTAGCCTGGTGGGCATCAGGGAGGATTTTGCTGGGGGAGGCTTGGCAGGAATGCTCTTTGTAATTAGAGTTCTCTGTCTTCTTGTCTTGAGAAGACTGGCCCAACGCCAGGGCCTGCTCAGCTAGGAAGTTTAGAGGAGACTGGAGGGAACCAGAGGATGATGTAGGGGAAGGGTTGGGCTTTGGAAATGTCCTCTTCTCCTCTGAGGATGCAAGAGCTGGGATCTTCTCTGGTGGAGCTTTTGGAGCTGCAGGAAGAGTAAAGTCAGGGCTTGCTGCTGCCCTGCTGTTCAGCACAGCCAGTTCCTTGGACACTGCTTCCAGGGAGGAGGTGGGGTTATGGATCAAGTCCTCATCCAAGGAGTCATCCTTGAAGGTGGCAGGAGTGGCAGTGCTGCTGGCAGCTTGGGCTGTCCCAAGGGACAGGAGCTCCCTGGTTTGGGCACTGATGCCCAGGGCTCCTCCCTGGGCCTCTGAGGACAAGGCCAAGGTGCTGCTCGAGTGCAGGGAAGGGACAGACACCGACAGCTTCTTGTCTGGCTTGCAGGAAGAGTCCTGGAACAACATCACAGGAGAAGGCACAGTCAGAAAAGAGACAGGGATTACTGCTGAAAAGGGGAGGGAAAGTTCACAATCTGGGAATAAAAGGCAGGATACACATATTCTATACCCGTGAGTCCCCACTTCCCTCCTAACTGCCACTGCCATCAACTTTAGCTGCTGTTCCAGTTGTTTTTTCCAAGCCAGATACTGAGCAGAGCCATTTCACAGTAGCTGGTGTCAGATACAAAGCTCAAACACAGGGTTCAGGGTGGCAGTCACTTGACTTTTGGCACATACCAACCATGAGAACCAGAAAACAGAACTCACCTTCACTTTCACCTTGGTAGGAGCTATAACCTTCTTCTTCGCCCTGTTTGGAGGAAGACAAGAGAAACATGGCTCAGTGAGTGCCCCAGGGAAGGAGCCAGCTAGGGAGCACACGTGGGCCCTGCTGGTGATGATCCACTGGGTCTTTGCAGGGAACAGAGGCAGCATCTCAGGTTGCTAGGATTCAAAACCACATGACATTTGGTTGCTGCTCTTGGAAGCCCCAACTCCCACCCAGGGAGCGGATCAGGGAGTGGAGCAGTCTTGGAATGGCACAGAGCAGTGAAACACCCACACACACAGCCTGCACCAGCTGCAGGACCCCACTGCTGCCCTCCTACAGCAACGCCCAGAGAGAAACTGGCACAGAGACTGTTCTGCAGAAGTTACACCCTGCTTTTGGGTTTCCCAGAAGAAGCAAAAGATGCAAAAGCATCTGCCAAACTCCCAGAGAATAGATCTGGTCAGATGCAATTCCTGCTACAAGACATCCCTGAGCTGCTGGGTGGTGTGGCTGAGGGAAGGATGACTCTGCACCCTATCCCACTTCCCCTCACTCACCCAGTGCCAAGAACAGGACTGTCTGCCAAGCTGACACCAGCCTAAATCCATGTCCTCATCTGTTATCAACCACCAGCAAGATCCATGAGACCCCTTGGATTAAAGCCCCTGCCCAGCTGGATTCTGATAGCTCTTGCTTTGCCACCCACCTTCACCAGCCTGAGCTCATGGTGACCCTCCTTGAACCAGGCAACAAGAAAGAGGGAATCCACAATCCTGCAAGGACCAACTGAACAGGCTGCAGTAATCACACTCCACTTGACCTCCCTGAGCCTCCCGGGCCCGGCACAGAGGCCTGACTCCAGGCTGTTGAACCGGAGGCAACCTGGCTTTAAAGTTGTTATTTTTGAGCTTGCTGAAGGCTAAAGCACCTGAGGAAAGTGTTGGGAGATGTCACACACAAGCAGCTGCTCTCCCTAGACCTCCCCAAAGGAAGCAGCACTGATCTATGAGGGGGGAGCCAAGCAAGCTCAGGTGCTCCTGCAGGATCCCCCCAGGCCCCAGGGAATGGAGATCAGCAGTTTTCACTCCAGAGGAATGCTGTGATACTCACAGGACTGATGTGAGGTGTCCATGTACACGCCTGCTCTCCTTAAACAGTGTCCTAAGAAGGGAAGAGAGCAATGAGAAGTGATATCCAGCAAGACCCAGTAGAGCAGCTGGGATCACTGGAGACAGAGCTGCACAGTACAGCAGGGACTTGGTGAAACTGAAACCACAGAGAGCAAACAAATATTCAGCCCTTTGCCAGGAAGATCATCCTGAGCTGCCCTACACAGTTCTCTCTGTGCTTGTAGGCATTGGAAAGGCCATTAAGGCAGTGGCTGGACAATGTCTAAGGAAAAAGGCTCTTCCAGTTTAAAAAGCCAAAGGAGAGGCAGGATCATCACTCAGGGCCTTCCTGCTGCCAGAGATCATCCAAGAGCTCTTCAGCCTCCAGGAGAAAGTTCCCTTCCCGTGCCTCTCATCCAGCACTGAAGGAGAAGGGTCTGTGCTGCCTTTGTGTCCCCAGCCTGGAGCTGAGGTGACTCTGTACATCACAATCCTTTCTGGAAGGACTGACAGACTGAGCTTCATCCAAAGCCTGCACTACTGAGGGTAAAGCAGAGTCTCCCCCAAACACTCTCTGACCCAAACCAGCTGCCATTCAGCTGCCCTCCTACATGTCAGGGGGGAGCTACAAACATTCCTTCAGCACTGGCACATGGAATGTGATTCCTGGCTGGTATTAACAGACTTCTGTTATCATTTGTCTCTTAAAAAGCAAGCTTATGTTAACCTAACAGTCTGGTAGTCATCTCTTAGTGCTCATGGAGGAAACAGACTCATGGCAGGGCCTCTCTAACCCTTCCATGAAATTGCTGCTCTGTCCACCTTCAAGTTCCTCTTACAGATGAACTTCTGAGACCACGATGACAATGAACCAAGCTGACTTATCCATAAAATTGTTACAGGTTTCCTAGAGCCACCAATCCCTCCCTGTGGCTGTCACTCTACCCTCTGTCTTTAAACTACCAAGTCAGAGAATATCTTGAGCTGGATGGGACCCAGAAAGATCAAGTCCCACCAGAAGAAACCATTGTCCTTGAGCCAGTGGAAAGCAACCAGGAAATCCACTTTTACTGAGGTATTACTTACTGTACTTAATTCCACTGGAAGTGCCTCCTACACTGAGTCCTGGGTGAATACCTGAATGTCCAACAATGAACTTGGAGTTGAAGATTTTAATTTCCATTTATTCCAAGAAAAGTTTTTAAAACTTGGCAAGCTGTGCCCCTCAGGCTGGGTATATCTTCATTATCTAAGCAGGAATGTTCCCCCACCTCCTAATGCCATCTTTCAGCTCCTGCACCACCACACTACAACCATGCTGAGCACTGAGCTTCCTGTGCACATGCAACTGCAACAAACAGCCATGGACTTCTCCAAGTGCATCTCTGACGTGCCACTCATACTCACTGCTCTTGGGAACTGCTACCCACATCTGCCTTTAACCCCCAACACCCAGAAAGCAAACTCAGCAGAGAAGACAGCACTGCCCAGCTGGTGAAATGCAGAGACAGATCGTGGAACAGCCTGGGCTGGAAGGAACCTTAAAGATTCCAGAAGTAAGACTGAAGAGTTGTCCTTTCTTTGAAAGTACTGAGCAAAACAAAGCAGGCCAGAAGGTGATGACAGTCCCAGCAGAGGGACTCTGCCATTTGTGTGGCTCTCTGCCACTGCCAGCTCAAGGGCAGGGATGATGGAGAGTGGGAAAGAGCAGAAAACAGCAGTAAGGGTACAGAAACCACACCAGATTCTACTGACTCCAATAAGCCCCTAAAACTTTGCTACTTTGCCTTCTTTTGGGAACACTCCAGAGAAAACTTCCCAAAGTGTCTGAAAAATGTATCCTTTGTGATTATAAAGGGATCTTTTGTAATGCAGAGCCAAGAAAGCAGAGACTGGCCCGTGGGCCTGACCTCAGTGCCAGATCTACCTGCCAGTGGCACCTGTGTGACATCAACGTGGCACCAAGGCCACTCAGCACTGCCACTTACAGTCCTGGCTGCACTCAGGCATTTGTGAGGTGAAAAGGGACAGGTGCAGGGCAGGGCTGCCACTCACAGGGCCCTTCCCAGCCTGGAGGAAGGGACCAACACAGACCTTGTGAAGCTCAGTGAAATCCAGCTCCAAGTGCTGCAGCTGGGCTGGAACAACCCTGGGCAGCAGCCCTGCAGGAAAGGACCTGGAGTCCTGGGGGGCAAGGGAAGGGAAGCCACTGCTGCAGAGGTGTCCTGCTGAGAGCAAACCATCCCCTGATCCCCTGCTCAGCACCTGGGAGGACACATCTGGACACAGACCCACTTTCAGGGTCCCCACAATCCAAGAGAGATGCCAGCAAACTGGAGACATCCCAAGGAACAGGGACACACGCCAGCCAAGGAGTGGTGGAGGGAACTGGGTTTGCTCAGCCTGGACAAAGAGAAGCCCCAGGAGGAGTCTAAAGTCTAATGGCAGTTTTCCACTACCTAAAGAGCGGTAGGGACAGGAACAAGATGGAGCCAGACCTTTCCCAAAGATGCACAGTAAAAAAACAAAAGCAGGGAATATTCAGTTCAGTGCAGCAAGGGGAATTCTTATAGGAAATAAGGAGAAAAGATTTCATGAAGAGTGATCAAGTACCAGAACAGGAGCCCAGACATGCTGTGGTGATCTCCATCCTTGGGAATTTCCAAAATTCCATATGCCAAAGCCCTGAGCACTCTGATCTAACTCTGAAGCCAGCCATTCCCTGAGCAAGGGTAGGACTAATGACCTTCCCAGGTCCCTTGGACAAGGAATCCCTTGATTCTTGCTCACCTGGCCTGCATCCAGCCTTTTGGCCAAAGGGGCTTCACCTCTCCTTCTAGGAAGGTCTTCACATAATCCTCTAGAGACTGAGCCTTATTCTTGTCAAGGTCATAACCATCCAATTTAATCTTCACCAAGTGGCAAAGCAGCTCCCTGAGGAACAGGAAGATTTCACATACAGTTATGCAGATTGACCTTTCCCACTTGGAGATCATTCTCTTTATCCAGGCTGGATAAACACACCAAGACACTCCTGGCTCTTGCTAAAATAACCCTGCACTGCCTCCTCAGAAAGGAGAAGGGAAAGGCACAGTCCTTGCTCTGTGTGTGCACACACGTGGATGCACCAGGGAGAAAAGTCTTGTTACCCCTTCCCAGTGTGATCTCCTGAAACAGCTGAGGCAGCAAACCAGTGCCAGAGCCACAGGCACCAGTAACAACCACAGAACTGAACCTCTCAGCAAGGAGAAGGCAGGAAGCACAGCTGGCTATGTCCTGGATCAGCAGCACAAATTGATTTGCTCTAGAATAAGAAGAAAAAGACAGCAGGATTGATTTTCTTTTTACTCTTTGTCACTCTCTCCTATTCTCAGCACTCCTTTCTCTGTCAGCCCCCTGAGTGCCAGGGGCAGCAAAACCCAACAGCTTCAACTGCTTCCACAACCAGAACCTGGGCATGTCAAGAGTCTGGGCTGCAGGATGTCAGCAGTTCAGCTGAATCCCTTCTGTTGCCAAAGATCTGACTCTCTCTTTTGGACTCTGCACAGAAGCTTCTCAGCACTTCTCTCAGGGTTAGCCTGGGCCTGAAATCAGCTTCAGGGTGAGATGCAATAAATGCAGCAATGGCTTCCACAAACACCACCATGTGCCACGAGCCTCCGAGCTGACTGTTCCTACAGGTAATCAGCACTGCTTTGTGAACAAAACACAGACACCAAAATGCTTCACTGCCAACTGCAAAGAGTAAGACAGGTCATGAGTTTGCTTAATATCTGAGTTATTCAAACCTGATTTCATCATTCCACTGGAATTTCTTCCGTGGGCCTGCGACGCGCTTCCCTCCCTTTTCTTCATCCTCATCATCATCAGAACAAACTCGCTGGTCTTTGTCTTTTTCCTCTTCCAGCATCCTAAAATGGAGACAGAAAATGTGGAAGTGATTGTCCTGCAGGTTCCAGGTGAGGATTAAGTATCTCTGAAGGAGCATGGGACAGAGGTCTCAGTATAAGCAATCTCTGGCTAAGGGTGCAAGCTGAGCTATGGGCTGAAGGTTAAGAAATCTCCCAATATTTTGTAATAGAGATGATGGGACTAATCCACCCTGACTGTTCCCAGGCTGCCATGTTCCTAAGGACACACCTGCACATGCAAAATCCTTCAGCCAAGCTCTGGTCCCATCAGTGCTGCTGAAGCTGGCATGGCCACAGACAGCACAAAGAACACACACAGTTGAATCAGGCCAACCAATGGCCATCACCCAATGTAACCCACGGAACAAAAAGAGGTGGCAAACTTTGGGAGAGCAGCCTCCAGGCCACAGGGAGCCTGCTGGCTAAAGCTACAGATGGGGAATGAGCAAACAAGGAGCTTACTTGGCAAACTTGGCCTGAGTATGGGCCTGGCATTCCTCCTGGTACTTGGCCACCTGCTCTGGCATGGCCCTTCCAATGGCTTCCTTCAGCTTCTGCAGAGGCTCCTTCAGGCGTCCCCCCTGCAGCGAGCACAAAACTGTCAGCACAGCAGCCAGGGCTGGGTGACCACTTACACAGACTCCATGTATTTACAGAAGGCTGATCAATAACCTTTAAGAAACCTATACTTTGATACCTTAGTTCACTACAGGTGGAATTGATTAGTTCTTTAATTAAAAGATCACCACCATTAGTTAATTAAAAAGCCACCTTTTGGTAAATAAATCCCCATAACACATTCCACATGTTCACTATACCAGGTGCAGCAAGTTAAGATAAGAATTGTTTCTCATTCTTTTCTCTGACCATCTCACAGCCTTTTCCCAAAATGATGCCAGGGAAGTTTTGTCTGTTTCTCTCTGTGGCCAGAGAGCTGCTACCACACAAAACACCCCAAAATGTTCCCATGGCTGGGACACCAAAGTCCAGCCAGCTCCAACCCCCACCCCAGCCACCGTGCCAGGACAGTGCCCCACGGAGGACACAGCAGTTTGGGGACAACAGCAACAGCCACGCTGTGCCCAGCAGGGCTAGCACCCCCAGGCCTGTGCTGGCCACCTCCCTCACCTGCTCGTAGAGGTAGAGCCTGCGGGCTCTCTTCAGCAGGGTGTCCTTGCTGCAGGGGAAGAAGGCAGCCAGGTGGGCGTAGACCCCCGAGCGCACCTGGCTGCTGAGCTCCCGCGTCTGCAGCTCGATGCTGGGGACAAACACAGCGTCAGCAGGACTGCAGCCACCCCTGAGCCACCAGGGCACCAGGCAGGGACACAGGCACAGGGGACAAGGTAAACCGTGTGAAGGTTCTTTGGATTCTAGAATGAACAGATTTGATCCCAAGCTGTGCTTTGAATCTGCTCTGGGAGTAGCTGGAGAAGGAGCAGATGGAAGTCAGCAGTCTCGTCTGCTCTCCCTGGCAGCTGCTTGCAGGAGGGTCAGGCCATGAAATGGGAAGTGCACACTGGTTATGTCAGGTGCTGTAGCAGTGGAATTCAGGACAACACAAAATCAAACTTTATCCCTTGGGTTTTAACTTCCAACTGAGTAGATGAGAGAGATCAGCATGTGCCAAACCCATCTACACAACTAAACAGGAATTAGGAGCCTGGCTTTTTAAGCCACTTTTTGGTGTCAGAAAGTGTAAAAAATGCCAAGTGATTCATCATCACTATCATCAAAGTCACAGAATGCTTTCAATTGGCTGGGGCAGCTCTGCAGGTGGGGTCTCACCTGAGGGGCCAGAGGGGCAGAATCCCCCACCCCCCTTCCCTGCTGGCCACGCTGGGGGAGTTCCAGCCCAGCCCAGGGGGGTTCTGGGTGCACAGAGGGGGGAGCATGTCCAGCCTCTCACCCAGCAACAGCCCAAGTCCTGCCAGGGCTGCTCACAGCGAGTTCTTCTCCCAGTCTATATTCTTGTCTGAGGTTGCCCTGATCCAAATTGAACAGCAAAATTGTATAAATCTGTCTAAACCTCCTCTGAATGAGGCTGAAGTGATCAGTTTGACACCAGACAAGGACTGTTTGTGCAGCCAGCACTGGAATGCTGGAAGGTGGTAATCAGCCCTGGAAATAAGAGGGAAAGAGTCCCAAACTCCCCTTGGCAGTTCCCTGCAAGTGCCTGGATAAACCTTAATGAAATTAAAGCCTGGGTGTCAGTATTATTGCACTGATCACAAAACCCTGTGCATTCATCAGGCCTCTCCAGGCTCTGGCAGAAGAATGAAGCCATTATCTGCAGCTGCCTGAGCAACACTGGCGCTCTGTAATTTGGGGCCTCAAAGCACAGAGCAGGAATGGAATTCCTCCAGTTTTCCCAGAGAACCAGTTGAACACAGCAGCCTTATCCCAGTTATAAACAATTCTACATAGCATGTAAATTAAGTAGCAAAAACATACCTGACATCTCTCACAGGGAGAGATTTACTGGTCTTGCATCAAGCTAAACTCACAGGTCAAGTGACCAAATTTAGGTACATAAATATCAGGCAGCATCTTGAGAACAGGAGGCCTGGATACATTCCCTCCAACACTCTCCTAACTCATCATATTTCAACTGAAAGCCATTTATAGGAGACTTTGATTTTATTCTGGGCATGTTCTGCCTGGAAGACCTGTACAAGGACAACCCCACAGTTCCTGCTGAGCCTGCTCCTGAATTTACCAAAATGCTCTGCCTAATGCTCTCCTTTCTCTGCTGGCAGCACTTACTCCAGTATGATGTTGTTGATGTCCTGAGTGAAGAATCTCTGCTTGCTTTCTCCCTCAGTAGCTCTGGCAGCCTGGAAGTCAGGAAATAACACAAATCATCAGCACTTCACAGCTGGCACAAGCAACCAGGTGTCTCCAAAAGCACCACAGAACTACTGCAAAACAAGGCACAGTTTTATTACATAAACTCTGTCACAGCAGAAGTGTGAACTCCCCAGCTCAAGTCCAACCCCACCTGACCTGGTAACACTTGGGGACCTTCCCAGCCTGGATTCTCCTCTCCAGATGCACTGGAGTTACCACTCTGGATGAAGAGTCCTCTCTTTCCTGGGACAAAGGAGGTGGCTTGGTGACTTCTTTGGCAAATTTGCCATGGGGACAAGAACATGGTTTTAACTTCTCAGTATATTGAGGGATATGAGCACAGAGCTTGTCCCTGGACCAGCAAAGCTCATCCTAATCACATCTAAGGAGGGCTGAGGAGACTTATCACCAGGTTTTCTAGATCCATCTGGAAACTAAGCCAAGACACCAACAGAGAAGTCACAGCCACAGGGGATGTGTTACTCCCAGTCAACACCATGGAAAGAAAAAAAGTCCAGCTCAGGAAGCTTCCAGAGCTATGAGTGCAGCTCACAAAGCGCTGCCCAAAAACATCACACCCATGAAAAATATGTCCAGCAGGGAAATAATTCCAAGAGATGAATGAGATAGTAGCAAATTGCCAAGACTTTCAGTTTTTTCTGAGTGGGGATATAAACAAAACTGGGATTTGGCACAAGGCACCACTATGAGTAAATGATTCTTTGCATGGGGAAGCAGACCAGGAGAGGATTTTGAAATCCCATGATTTACCACTCCAAACTTGAGGCAGGCAAGCAATTCATTTATGCCCACAGGGTGAACATTCCTCCCTGCCAGCAGCAGGTGATGTCAAAGGAGAAGGCTCAATGCTAAGGAGAATCCTCTACAGGAAAATTACTTAGGAAGGAGAGGGTTAAAGTCAAAGCAGTTCAAATAGAAGAGGAAATGCCTGGAGGCTCCATTTAATTCAGAAGATGCTCCCACCTCTGGGATGAAGAGACTTGGCTCTCAGGCAGAGGTGCAGCATCTCTTCATTGCCACATGAGCTCTTGTCCCACAGCCCTAACTGACCCACAGGCTTCAGTTTCTTTCTTTTCTTAACATCCACAATCCAGAAACAAGAGACACAGCAGCAGGAAAATATAAGCAGGAAAATCACTGGGGACTCTGCTATGAAACTGTTTCACAACACCATAACAATTAACCTGATATCATGGAACTTCCAAGATATTCTCCTTTAACTCAGAGTCACAAACAGCTGTTTTGGTGCTTTCTGAAACAGAAACATCCACCAAGAGCCCATTATTTTTATCAGCTGTGGCAATACTTGCTTCAGTTCCTCCTCCCCTCCCATCTGCTCACCCCCATGCACAACTCAGCAGGACAGTTCTCTGAGAGCAGCTTATCTTCAGTAACAGGAGGTACTCAGCATCTCTCACTTCAGTAAGATGTGCTCTAAACTGAAGTGCCCCAGGAGGCAGAACCACCACAGAGCTCCAAGGGCATGTTTATGACTTAAAATCAATGTTTAAAACCACACTAGCAGCAGGCACAAAACCTCCCAGCACTTGTTGACAGGCTGATGGTGACAGCCCTCACACCACAAGGCTGAAAGCACACTTTGACATGCCAGGAAGGGATCCCTGATCAGCACCCAATATTTGCCTTCTCCAAAACACACTGGAGCTTCCCCAAGCACACCACATGATGGAGAAGATGGGGGAGTCCCCAGGAGCCCAGCTGCAGGAGGAGCTGCTGGTGAAAAGACAGAAGATCAACCTTCTAGACATTAATGTATTTCACTCCCTTGTTGGAACCCTGGCTGCTGAGAATTTCAGACTTTCTGTGCTGCCAGGCACTGACCCCCAAGACAACACTGCATTGACCTGAGGCTGTGGAGAAGGCTTCCAAAATGGAATGACAGAACTGGGACTGTGGGTGTGGAGTTTGATAGAAGTGTGTGATATCACAGGGTGGGAAACTCAGAGTTAAAGGTTTTAGACTATAGTAAAATATAAAAGGCAAGATGGAGGTTTTAGGGCAGAGGCTGGTCCTCCTTCTTCACCTTCTTCTCCATGGGTTTGGGTGGTTTTGTGTAATTGGATAAAAAGTCCACATTGTGGGCATGGGTGGCTGCTTATTGGGTTAAAAGTAAAAATAATTCAGGTGTCATTTCTTAGTTAGACAGTTTATCCTTAAAAGGCCTTGTGGAGAGAGATACATAGCCATTTTCTACCTTGTTAGAGCAAAGTACTCCAGAAGCCAGGGTTTGTGGGACTGTGCCATAGATAAGAACTAATAAACATCTGAGTCTGAACAAGAAATACCATCTCATGTTTTAATCCTGACCTTGGCAGAAAACAAGCAAAGAATCCATTACTCCCTAAATGGGATCCCAACAAGCAGATGTTAAAAATGGCTGAAACAGTCAAATTGCCAAATTGGTGCAGCTCCAGTGGTACCCAAGCTTCAGCAAGGGATCTGCCTGTGACATGGAAATGGTTCTAGCAGATCCTCAAGCCCCATCTACAGGGCTTTCCAGGCCTTTTCCCAGTGCAGAACTGTGGCAATGCTCTCCAGCTGCACCCTCTGATTTTACACACACAACACTGTGCACCCCTTCAGTGTCCTGACCAGCACAGCACTTTAAAAATATTATGGTGGCATTTGTCCTCGTCATGGTTTAAGCCCAGGCTGCAACTCAGCCCCACACAGCTGCTGCTCCCTCACCCAGGTGGGATGGGGCAGGAAATCACAAGGGTAAAAGACAAAACCATGGGCTGAGGCAAGGCAGTGTAACAGGGAAAGCAAAAGCCATACAAGCAAAGCAAACAAGGAATTCATTCCCCATTTCCCATGGACAGGCAGGTGTGGAGCCATCCCCAGGACAGCAGGGCTCTATCACATGTATCATGTGAGAAAGCAAATGCCATCACTCCAAACATCCCCCTCTTCCTTCTCCCCCCAGGTTCATATCCTGAGCGTGACCCCCTGGGCTGGGATATCCCTGTTGGGATCAGCTGTCCTGGCTGTCCCCTCCCAGCTCCTCCTGCCCCCCAGGCCCCTCGCTGCCACTGTGGGGTGGGAGCAGCAAAGGCCTGGGCACTGGCTGAGCACTGCCTGCTCAGCAATAACAAAACATCCCTGGGCCATCAGCTCTCTTTACAGCACCATTCAAATCTGCCCCAAAACAGCCACTGTGAGAAAATTACCTCTATCCCAGCCCAAACCAGCCCCCAGCCTCAGTAATCCACATTTCAGCTCATTCATGTCAAACTGACTTTGGAAATTCCTGCTTGCATCAGGACCATGCTTTTCCAAGAGGGGTAAAGAAGGAATCCTGATCAGGTGTGATCTCAAGTTTACATTCAGTACCTGACAAGGTCCAGGACTTGGACATCACTTGACATCTGGGCCTTCAAGAACTTCAAGAACACTTATAGGAAACTGAGTGACACAAAGATGTGATCCCAGTGGATCTGAGGAACACCCCCACTGGAATGTGCTCTGTCCCTGGGTGCTGCCACACACAGCCAGCAGAGCTCCTGTCACACATTCCCAGCAGAGCTGTGCCCCCTGTCACACACAGCCAGCAGAGCTATGCCACTCCTGTCACACACAGCCAGCAGAGCTGTGCCCTCCTGTTACACACAGCCCCCTGTCACACACACACACACAGCCCCCTGTCACACACACCCCCTCCTGTCACACACACACAGCCCCCTGTCACACACATACACACACAGCCCCCTGTCACACACACCCCCTCCTGTCACACACACACAGCCCCCTGTCACACACATACACACACAGCCCCCTGTCACACACACCCCCTCCTGTCACACACACACAGCCCCCTGTCACACACATACACACACAGCCCCCTGTCACACACACCCAGCAGAGCTGTGACACAGCCCCCTGTCACACACAGCCCCTCCCAGCAGAGCTGGGCCCCCTCCCAGCCCCACTGCCCCAGGAGCTGCTGTACCTGAGCCAGTTCCTTGATCCTCTTCTCCAGGGGGGCTGGCAGCCCTTCTGGGAGGGATGGTGGCTGCTTGAACTCCTGCTCCAAGGCAGGGTCGCTGCCATCCTCCACCTCGGGGAAGGGGCTGCCCTCGGGGGACTCGCTGAGGAGCCGCTCCAGGTCCAGCTCGCTCAAGGAGTCCATGGCTGAGGCTGCCTGCAGCAGGTCACTGTCACTGGCGTGGCCAAAGAGGGACAGCAGAGGGTCAGCCATGGCCTCTGCCTCCCGTGGGGCTGCGGGGTCTGCTGGCGAAGGAGTCACCACTTTCTGCTCTTCATCTTTTTTCTTCTGAGCATCCTTCTCCTTCTGGAACTTCTTCAGCATCTCCTTGACACTGAGAGCTCCAGAGTATTTCTTCTTCTTCTTCTCCTTACTTGCATTTAATGCTGTGAAGCTGCAAACAAAGCGTAGAGGGGGAAAGGGAACTGAATACAAGATCAAGGAGCAGAGAGGGGCCCTTCTCCCCCAGTTCACTTCAGGCACAATTCCCTGGAAAGTCTTAGCTCCTTAACCAATTACAGCAGAAAAGGTATTTTACAGCTTCTAAAAGTCTCAGGGTTCTGGCTGCTCATCTCAGCTCAGAGAAGGCTGTCCTGACTCACTGCAGAGAGGTGCTAAGGCTTAAACCACCTCCACAGAGCTCTGCTTTCATTTAGCTACATGAAATTATTGCTATTCCAGCAAGGAAGGTTGGGAAATGCACAATTAGTACAGAGGAACTGAGGCAGGACAGGTTAGTGTGAAGCTTTCTGCTGTGTCGAAACCAGGGAGCAAATTCCTTTCCTTGCTCACTTTGAAGGAATCACACACTGATGATACCATCAGACACATGGGCTGCTGCTGCCCAAAAGCAGATCCATGCAGGAAAAAATAAATTACAAAGTTAAAGGAAGAGGGAAAAAACTTTGCAGGAAAATACAGGAAATTAATGAAAAGCAACAGATATAGATACTGAAAGTGACAGGCCAGGCAGACCAAAGCCAGGACAGAGCTACAGCACAAGATGACACAGGACAAAAAGAAAAAGCAGTCCATTTTACAGCCCAAAAGCCATAAAAGAGCTGAGCACTCATCCAAGAAATACTTTGGGCAGGAGTACAAAGGACTGCCCCAAGAGAGCAGTGACAGCCTGCCTTGTAACCTCTCCCTCCCTGCCAGCCCCACACTCCACAGCCCCAAGCCCTCCCCACCTGCCTGTCCTCCCCCCCCTTCATTCCAACAGTTGTTATCTTTCTCTCTCCTCTCCAGATCTTTTCCCATTGTCAGTGCCTAAACAGAGCTCCAAAACCACCACTCCTGCAGCCAGCTGTGCCCCTCTTTGCTCACACAGTGCTGCTGTGGAGCTGTGCTCCTTTCCTGATCATCCCTTGCCTTTCTTTCCCACTTGGGAAACAACAGGGGTTTGGAAAATGTGCTGGTGTGCAACAGCCTCCTACTGCAGCCCCCTGGAACCCTGACACAAGTGCTGAGCAGCAAGAATTCCCTCCTCCCCTCCTTACCCAGCTTTTGGAAACTTGGACTTCTTTGATTTCTTCTCCTTGTCATAAGAATCATCCTTCTTCTTCTTCTTTATTTTTTCACCCCCATCTTTCAACTTCCGCTTCTGCAGAGGGTTAAAAACAAGTCACAATCAAAGAGCTTCCCACAAATTACCAGCACTCCCAGAGCCACTTTGGGTCCTCTCCCAGGCATGTGAAAACACAGGACTCATTAACCCAACCCCCTACATCCCTCACCATGGCTCTGACACGTGTTGCCTTCAGCATTTGACAGCATCCCCATAATGCTGTGACTTCCAGGGTGACAGGGAGCTGCTGCCACCTCTGCTCTGGGAACCAGGTAGCCCCAGCAGAGTCTTATCCATCCCAGACATGCTTCATTTTACCAAGAAATTTTAGGATACAATGGGATTTCAAGAGCCTATCCCTATTCTGTCCGCATCAAGACACAAATCCCTCCCACCCTGGATGTTAACACACTCTCATGCAGCAAGCTCTGAGCTGTAACAGAGGGAAATTGAGAAAGGTGCCTTCCTGACCTTGGGACATTTCTTCTTCTTCTCTTTGACATAGTCATCCTCAGACTCAGAGGCCTGCCGGAACTGCAGCGTTCCTGAGTTGATGTAAAACCCTCCATACTTGGTAGTGAGAGAGGCAGGAACCAGCTCATCGTACTGGAAACAACAGAGAACATTCATTGGCACTGGGACCTTGGTTACTTCATTCCACAGCTCAGCTGCTTGGAAGATGCAGTGGGATTCATGGAATCACAAAACATGCTGAGTTGGAAGGGACCCATCAGATTGAGTCCAGCTCCTGGCCCTGCACAGACACCCCACCAATCCCAACTGTGAATCCCCAGGAGCCTTGTCCAAATGCTCTGGAGCTCACACAGGCTTGGTGCTGTGGCTGCTTCCCTGAGAAAGCTGTTCCAGCACCTGACCATGCCCTGGGAGAAGAACCTTTTCCTGATATCCCACCTAAAGCTCCCTGACTCAGCTCCAGCCACTTCCCCAAGTCCTGTCCCTGATCAGGAGTCTGAGGAGGCTGTGCTCCCCCAGGAGCACACTGGAATGCCTACCAGCATCTCCTGCCACACAGCTGCCCCAGGAGCTCTCACTCCCTGGCCCTGGCAGCCTCGTGGCTCACTCCCAGAGCAGGCTCACTCCCAGGCAGCCACCTTCAGCCACTGACAGCCCCAGCACTCACAGCTTCCGAGTTGTCGATGAAGGAGTCGGACTCATCATAGCCATACCCCATATCAATCAAATCCTGAATCCGGTCCTTCCTGCGCCTCTTGCCACCCTGAACAAGGAAACATGGACACTGTGATCACTTTTCTTTCCAGCACCACACAGATACCCTGACACAGGACAGCAACCCTGGCTCCAGGACAGAAAAGCTGCAGCAGAACCAAACCAGGGCTGGCTCCCGTCACACTGCGCTCCCAGGGTGTGGTAAATCCAGTTTTAAGCCTTGTGATACAGAAACAAAACAGTGCAGCCAAATGAAAATCTGCCAGCCAGGCTCCACGCTGAACTGGGTCTGCATCCCTTCAACATTCCTGCCAGGGCTCTCTTCCCTAAGTGCTGCAGCAGGTACAGACTCAGTGCTACAGACAGCAAACACACACAGTGTGTCAAGGTGACCAAACCTGTGTCACAAAACAACACCCAACTTGCTACCCCAATGTGCCAAAGGGTATAAAAACCACAGTGTGGTTTTACTGCCAACCACAGAAATAACGCAAAAGGAAGAACAGAAAGGAACAGGTAAGAGAGATCCATGCAGCAGTGTCCTGAGGGCAGTGGGCTCATCACAGCCCCATGCTCAGAAACCTGGAACATTCCATCCTGCCACAGCAACAAGGCCTAGGAATTCATTTTTGCTTCAGGAAAACTCAATTTTATCAATCACAGTAAGTGATTTGCTGCTCACTTTAGTTCCTGTAATTTGCTTTAATCAGATTCATCTGATTTAAGAATGAATCTGAACTATTTTTGCAGCCTTGAGACAGAAAAAGAACATAAAAACCAGCACATGCCAGCCAGGATAAAGGACTGGGGGAGAACAGGAACTTGAGAGCCAGTGAGCATTAAAAGCATTGCCTGAGACCTGAGCAGCAGTGCCCAGCCCAAAGAATAACAAAATGTAAAGAAGAAACACTTACATATTTTTCTTCAAACTTCCTAGCAAGAGCCTCCACTTTATGCCTTTCCCTTTCCTCATCATTGAAGGGATCAGCTGGGTCTTTCTTCTGCAGAACAAAAGGGGTAAAACCATGACAGTCAATCCTGCCACACTGCCCCAAAACTGTAGAAATTAAACCCATCCTGACTGGAGCAGCTAGGCAGAAGTTCAGATAAATCAACCTTTAGGACAGAGTGGATCAACATCTTCATCAGTGACACAGACAGTGGGATCAGGGCACTCTCAGCATGTCTGGGGTGCCACCCAGCTGCCAGGTTGACACAGCTGAGGGATGGGAGGCCCTCCAGAGGGACCTGGGCAGGCTGGGGAGCTGAGAGCATGGGAACCTCATAAGGTTCAACCAAGCCAAAAGCTGGAGCTGCACCTGGAACCTGCAGGATCAGTCCAGACTGGGAGATGAAGGGATTTAGAGCAGCCCTGGGAGAAGGATTTGGGCTGCTGGTGGGTGACAGCTGGACCTGCCCTGGCTGAAACCACCCAGAAACCCCCTGGGCTGGGCCCCAGTGTGGGCAGCAGGGGGGGGGGGGGATTCTGCCCCTCTGCCCCCTCAGGTGAGGCCCCACCTGCAGAGCTGCCCCAGCCCTGGGGCCAACAGCAGCAGGACCTGGAACTGCTGGGGAGAGTCCAGGGGAGCCCTGGAGATGCCCCCAGGGCTGGAGCCCCTCTGCTCTGGAGCCAGGCTGGCAGAGCTGGGGGTGCTCACCTGGAGAGGAGAAGGCTCCAGGGACACCTCAGAGCCCCTGCCAGGGCCTAAAGGGGCTCCAGGAGAGCTGCAGAGGGACTGGGGACAAGGCATGGAGGGACAGGACACAGGGAATGGCTCCCACTGCCAGAGGGCAGGGCTGGATGGGATATTGGGAATTAGGAATTGTTCCCTGTGAGGGTGGGCAGGCCCTGGCACAGGGTGCCCAGAGCAGCTGTGGCTGCCCCTGGATCCCTGGCAGTGCCCAAGGCCAGGCTGGGCAGGGCTGGGAGCAGCCTGGGGCAGTGGGAGGTGTCCCTGCCATGGCAGGAGTGGCACTGGATGAGCTTTAAGGCCCTTTCCAAGCCAAACTATGCTGGGATTCTGAGAGTATCCCTGTGGTTTGGTTGCTCTTCCAGCTAGTTTTGTACCTGCCTCTGCTTCTCACAACCCTCAAAAAACCCCCCAAAATTAAGTGGCACACAGCATCAACTGACTGCTAACAGTCCTGAAGGCAAACAGTAAAAGGAACAGAATCCAGTAAGTTTCTTGTCATAGACAAACACTCCCAACTCAAACTTTAGATGCTACAGGAGTTTTCATTCCTGTCTCCTTTGGTGCTCTTTGGAAAACAGCTCCTTGTCACTGCTGGCTGCCCAGCTACCAAAGCTCACTTTAGATCCAGCCATTCCAAACTGAACGAGCATCACATCCCACAGCTGCCACCAGCACAACACCTCCCAACACCACATTCCAGCCAGGCCAAAGGAGTGCCACAGCACGGCCTGACAACAAGCAGCCCAGCCTGTGGGTCAGTTCTCCTGCCTGCAGGATGTCCACACACCTTCCTCCCACCTCCCAGCAAAGGCAGACCCACTCTCACAACAGTGATGCTGAGACAGCCCTTGAGACCCTCAGCTACAGCACAGATCCCCACAGGCCCCCAGGGACACTCACCTTGTCACCTGCAGAAGTCCCTTTTACTTTCCCCCGACAGCTCTTGAGGAGATCAGGGTAGAAGAACTCGGGGCAGCGTTTGTGGTCGGGCTCGAAGAGGGTCAGGGTGATGCGCACGGCCGTGGCCGCGGGCTCCGCCTCCGGGGGCTGCTCTGCCTCGTCCTTCCGAGACCTCTTCAGGAAGCTGCTGCTCAGGGGCCCGTGCAGCGTGGTGAACGAGACCCTGTGCGGCTCTGTCATGGCTATGGCCGAGCCTCACCAGGCCTCACGGCATCGTTCCCATCGCGTTCGGAGAGCTCTGTGGGGCTGCACTGCTGACTTCACCACGGTAACTGCGGTGCCGGCAGTACAACAAGCGCTTTGCTTTGGGAGTTTTCCTGGGAAGTGACAAAGGGCCGTGCTGCGGGTGCTTGCTGAAATCGTTAGAGAGAAAAAGGAGAGAAAGAGAGAAGTCAGTCCTTGCACCAGTCTTCCCTCCGACACTGGAAGTTCCTCGCTATCCCTCCAGCTCTCTCTGCTCACACCACAGCGCTCCGTAAGGGCTGAAGGAAATCCAGCTGCGGGGAAACAAAACGAGCCCGCCAGACTGGCAGTGACGCGGCGCGGAACACGGAGCCGGGGCTGCACCTGCCGGGCCGGGGCTGCGCTGCGGCCGCCTGATCTCCCGCTGCACGGAGGCCCGCTCACCGCTCACCGCTGTCTCTGGGACAGCGGCCGCGGCGGGGGCCGAGCCGGGGCCGGGGCTGCGCGGGGCCCGGGGAGGCAGCTCGGCCGGAGGGGGGCCCGAGGCCGCGGTGCCGGTGCCGGGTCCGCCCTCTCCCGCTCTCCCTCACTCACCGCCGGCGGGAGCAGCCGCCGCTCCGGGCCCGCTCCGGCCCCGCGCCCGCGTCACGTGGGCGGTGCTGCCCTCACGCCGGGCCGCGCGCGCCACGACCAATCAGCGATGGCTCCGGCGGCCACGCCTCGCACCGCGACCAATCAGCGGCCGCCGCCGCGGCCACACCTCGCGGGAAAGGCTCGCGGACGGCTGGCCCTCACCACGTGATCGCGGCGGGCCAATCCCCGGCGCCGGCACCGCCCCGTCCCGGCGGCCCGCGCGCGGGGCGGGAGGGGCGGGAAGATGGCGGCGGCGTCTGAGGGAGCGGCGGGGTGCGCTCCCAGGGACTGTCCGCAGGGGCTGCCCGCGCCCTCCGCTCACCCGGCAGCGTTCGGTGGAGCCTCACAGCAATCAGTGGTGTGAAGCCTCCAGGAAGCTGCGTTCGTCCTGCCCCTCGTGTCCCTTAAGCAGGCTCAGGTTTCTTCCATGGAATGAAATGCAAAGCGGGGAATGTGTGTAACGATAAGGGCCAGCGGAGTAATGTAATGTATCCGTGTCTGTAATGGCTCGCGGGTGTGGTGCAGCCTGTGCTGGGACACCGTGGCTGCAGAGGACAGAGTGCCGCAGGCCCTGGAGCTGGGCAGGACGGGACACGGTGCGTCCGTCCCGGGGCTGATTCATCCGGGACCTCCCCGGTGTTTTCCGGGGCTTGGGGAGTCTGGACAGTCTGTGTTGAGTGGCAGGTGCTAAATGTCCGAGTTCTGAAGCAGACTTAAGGAAGAAGATCCCTGAAATCTGAAGCCTGTCAGTGCCACTTCAGTGTTAAAATCCTGGGGGTTGTTTAGGGAGCTGCAGGCAGCAGGCATGGCCGTGTGGGCTCACAGGGGAAGGTCCTGCTTCATTTAACTCCCGACTGGGAGAGGCTCAGGCACTGATTCCCCAGGCACAGAACACTGCCAGGGCCCACAGTGGCTCACCTGGCCCCAGCTGCTGGGGCAGGGCCAGCCCAGGGCACGGGGCTGTGCCCAGACAGTTCTGAAACACCTCCAGTAACAGACACCCCGCTGCCTCTCTGGGCAGCCTGTTCCAGTGCACAAGGAGGTTTTTTTGTGTTCATTTGGGACTTGCTGGGCTCAGTCCCTGCCCGTGGCTCTGGTGCCATTGCTGGGCCTGGAGCAGAGCCTGGGCCCTGCCCTGCCCATCCCTGCACCCAGGGACACCCAGGGCTGAGGTCCCTCTCAGCTGGGGCTCCTCTCCAGGCTCCCTCAGCTTTTCCTCACAAGAATTTGCTCCAGGCCCTTCAGCATCCCCACAGCCCCCCCCCAGACCTGCTCCAGGAGCTCCACGTCCCTCCTGTCCTGACACAGCATTCCAGGTGAGCCTCACAGGCTGGCAGAGGGGCAGGATCCCCTCCCTCACACCCCCAGCAGCCCCCCAGGCTGGTCAGGAGCAGTCAGTGTCACCCCCTTCTCCACAGAGCAGCAGCCCAGCCCTGCCTGGTGCCTGGGTTGTTCTCCCCTGCTCTGGCCCGTGCTGCATTCCAGAAGGTTCCTCTGTGCCCCTCTGCCCTGTCAGGGTCCCTCTGAAGGGCCACACAGCCCTCTGAGGTACCAGCCCTCCAGCCCAGCCCTGCCTGGTGCCTGGGTTGTTCTCCCCTGCTCTGGCCCGTGCTGCATTCCAGAAGGTTCCTCTCTGCCCTGTTAGGGTCCCTCTGAAGGGCCACACAACCCTCTGAGGTACCAGCCCTCTTGCCAGCCCCGTGTCAGCCATCTTTGGGAAGGCAGTGGTGGTTTGGGGTTTTAGCAGAGCTTTTGGTCCCATCTCCAGCACTCTCTTGGGTCAGCTGTCCCTCACACAGCTCCACCCTGTGCATGGGTGAGCAGGCAGTGCCAGGACAAGCTCAGAGGATTACAGTAAATGGGGTCACATCAGGAGTGGCCCAGTCTTCCCAGAATTTCCAGGGATGTAGGGGAAGGGGCCGGAACATCCAAATATCCAAAAATCCCATCATTTGGGTGGGTGGATGTGGCAGCAAAGCTGGGATGAGGCTGGAATGAAAGGACACCCCTCCAAATCCAGGGAAAATGGGGAGAAAATCCCATTATTCCCATGGAAATGGATTTTCCAGGGCAGTCACCAGTGGGGTTACACAGGGCTCTGTCTTGAGGGCTGGTGCTCTTGAATGTTTTTGTAAATGCTCCAAATCCAGGAATTTGACATACATTGAGCAGGTTTGCCAACAACAGTGACCTGGAAGGGGCTGTGGAGCCCCAGAGGGGCTCACAGGGAGCTGGGCAGTCTCAGCCTGTGAGATCCAACAGCAGCACCTGGGGCAGGGCAGCACAGGCTGGGGATGGGGCTGGAGCAGCCCAGCAGACACCTGGGGCTCACAGCAACTTCAGAGCCAGCAGTGGCAGCCAAGAGCTGGCTCTGCCCCGGGTGCAGCGTGGGTGAGGGAGGGGATTGTCCTGCTCTGCACTGGGGCTGGAGCTCTGTGACCCCATTCAAGGGGCTGCTCTGGGGGCCCTTTCCCTGCAGCTGCTGCTCCACTGTGCCCCAGAGTGGGACGAGGTCATGGCAGACACCAAACCTACACACACAGAGAGGAGAGGAATGGCCTGGGACTGTGGCTCAGCGAGTCAGGTCCTGTGTCTGACTGGGGTTCAGTGCACTTTGAAACCAGGAGGCATCTTCAATCTCATCCATGCAGACAGGAAAAGAGGGATCCTTCAGGAAGAGCCAGTGGCAGGAGATGAAGCTCAGCTATTTGGACAGAGTTTTCCTGTGTCAGAGCTGGCGGCTCTTGGTGCCAACAGCTTCTCTCAGTGCATCTGTTAAACAGCAAACGTGGCCTTGCTCCCACTGGCTTCACACCTCAGTCTTCACCATCGCCTTCTCCTGCAGCCCTGCTGCAGCCAGACTCCAAGTTCAGCCAAGTGGACAAGTTCCAGAAACAAATGGGATCTCTCAGGTATTTAGAGCTGGACACAGGTGCTTGGAGAAGGCCCCAAGGCAGGAGGAGCCTTGGCTGAGGCAGCTGGACAGCCCCACTGACTGGAGGGACACCTCCCACCCCTGCCCTGCTCAGCCCCACACTCTGGGGCCAGCAGGGAGCAGGAGTGGGGGTGACTTCACTCTGCTCCCCCAGAGCTGCCCTCATTCCCCAGCACCTGCACAGCTGAGGACCCAGAGGACAGGCTCTTAGGGCACAGGTCAAAC
Source organism: Passer montanus (assembly GCF_014805655.1). NCBI lineage: Eukaryota > Metazoa > Chordata > Aves > Passeriformes > Passeridae > Passer > Passer montanus. The sequence goes on along the minus strand of NW_024373256.1, from coordinate 14,888,895 downwards.
TCATCCTGCACACAGGAAAGCCCTGGGCATCTTGTTCCCTCAGTTTAACTGTGTCCCTCTTCCATGCAGGACTCCTTGTCACTGTCCCTGTCCTGGTGAGGCTGCACAGGGAGCTCAGACACAGGGACAGCTCATGGTGGTGTCCAGCCCGTTACAAACTGGTTTCCAGATACCCTCCCAGTATGAAAGCTCCACTGCAAACTCTCAGCAGGACAAGGAAGATCTTGGCACCTGCCAGAGCTCAGTGCCAGCACTTCACAGCCTCTGCACAAGAGAGAGCTAAATACTCCCCTAAACAGTCCTTCCTGAGCCCCAGATCCACAAATCCTTCCTGCCTCACTCTCCCAGTTCTACTCCTACGGCTGCCCCAGTGCTGCTGCCTCACACCAGTGACCATGGAGGGACAGTCTGGGTCAGGCTGGGTCAGGCCCATGCAGCCCCAGAGAACCAGAGCAGGCCTGCAGGAGCTGCTTCCCTCCCCCAGCAGCCACAGCCCAGGAGCACAGCCTGAGGAATTGTGCGTTCACAGCATTTGGAGACTCCTCCTTCCACAAACTCACTCATCACGTCTGAAACTGGGTGAGCTTTGGCCAGCCCCAGCACCCAGGGCTCCCAGCAAGGGAGAGAGAACTGTCCCATCCTTCACTCCTTGTCTTGGCATGAACTCCAAAATGAGAATTTGCTCCCTGATCCTACAGCAGCCCAATTCTTTAAGAGCCTTTGGTGAAAAGCCTTCTAGAAATGCAGGTAAATTGTCAAGCCCATCACCTTGTGACCAGCACCTCTCCCAGCAGCAAGGAAAACACCTTCTCCTGCTCCAGGCAGGGATGAGAACACCCAGGAATGGGCCAAGAGCCCAAGTTTTGCTTCAAAAATTAATCAGCTTGAGCTACTTGGGATTTAAGATGCTGCAGCAAACAGAGCAACAATACCAACTACTTACTAGAGCAGAGAGAAAAAAAAGGAAGAGCTCCCCTTGGCAGGAGCTGAACCAGAGTTCCACACACAGCCCAGCTCCCAGGACCCCACAGGCAGAAGGGGAATCCCACAGAGGATGTGCAGGCAGCCCCAGCAGTGCCAGGAAATGGGTGGAGGTGTGCTGTGTCCCAGCAGGGCACTGAGGTGCTGCTCACTCGTAGATCCAGTGTGCAGCCGCGTCCTCCCAGCACGGCAGCTCCTCGGGGCGGAACCAGAGCGAGATCTCCTGCTGGGCACTCTCCACCGAGTCACTGCCATGGATCACGTTCCTGTGGGCAGGGACAGAGGCAGCAGCTCTCACCAAGCTGGCAAAGGGATGCTGCAGCCTGCAAAATTCCCCCTTGATCAATTGCATGAAATCCATGCAGCCAGTCCTATCCCATAATACCCTCTCCTGTCAGACACCACTCATCCTTCCAGCAGTGCCAGTTCCCAGCACTCCCCCCTCCTATGCTGAGGAACCTTTTGTTTACTACAGGAGGAGCTGCAAGTGGCTGTAGCACTGGGATGTGCATTTTTTATGTCAGTGATTCCAGCTGTGCCTCCAGATTTTCCCCCTTCCATCAAAGCCAGTTTGGTATCAGACACCAGGAGACAGATCTAAGGCAGGATGGTTCAGTAAGAGCTGTGTCTACCTCGGGCCAGGCTGGGGCCACCCAAGGTCACCACCCATGGATATTCACCTTTGCCTCCCTTCCTCCTCACAGCCTGACAGTCCTGATTAGCAGAGGAAAACAGGCAAAGCCCACCTGCTTTCAACAGAGGACTCAGGAGGAAGGAAAGACACAACCCAGGCTCTTCCTCCTGTTAAAGCCAACCCTGGGAAGCAGAGCTCAGCTCTGTCCGAGCACAAAAGGGAGAACTTCTGCTCTGGGAATGCAGACTGATGTGGCTCGGGCAGGCCTGGCACAGGAATGCCTGCACAGGACGCCCTCAAACACTGAGGGAAGAAGGCAAAGCTCTCACTTGCTGACTTCAACACAGAAGTCTCCTCGGATGGTGCCAGGCCTGGATTCAGCTGGATTGGTCTCCCCAATCATGGTGCGAACTGTCTTCACCACATCCAGGCCCTGCCAGACCTACAGGAGAGCAAAACCAGAATCAGCTCCCACAGCTGCCCCAGCAGGTCACATCTGCCCTCTGAATTCCCCACCGGATCCACCGGGTGACAGACAGCAAAGGGTCTCTCCAAATTATTCTTCCAAAGTTGATTTTGGAAAATAATCCAAACTGTCTGCAGATTTCTCCCCACCCCTGGAAGTGCTCAAGGCCAGGGTGGATGGGGCTTGGAGCAACCTTGCTCTAGTGGAAAGTGCCCCTGACATGGCAGGGGGTGGAATGAGACCTTTAAGGTCCCTTCCAACCCAAACCATTCTATGATTTAATTTACAACAGAACACATCCCTGAAGTTCAGTACAGCTTCCAGAGACCCTCTGAGGAGGGATATCACCTTACTTCCCCTGTGCCAGCAGCCGCTGCTGCTCACACCCTGCACTGTGTCCCTGTCCCGGGGCCAGCACTCACCATGGCCACGACGGGCCCGGAGCTCATGTACTTCACCAGGCGGCCGTAGAAGGGACGGTCCCGCAGGGCCACGTAGTGTTCCTTCAGCAGCTCCTCCGAGGCCTGCACAGAGCACAGAGCTCAGTCTGCTGCCACACGGGCACCGGGGCACGGGCTGCGCCTCAGGGATGCAGGAAATTAAGAGAATGAAGCTCTGGCACAGATGCCCAATTGCAGGAGTGAAACAGCAGGAGCCTGACACAGGCGTTTCCAGCTGCCAGCTTAGCGTGCCAGCCCTGGAGAACAGGCACAAACAAGGGCAGACATGCTCCCCGCAGCTGGAATCACCCTCCCAGTGCCAACCCTCCTCTGAGCTGCGAGGATGTGGCGCTGGAATGACACCTGCAGCCCGTACAGGCCGGATGACAGGCAGAACCCCCAGCAGGTCCCAGCACAGCCAGGGCTTGGGGGCTGCAGGGGCTGCTCGAGCCCAGGGCCCCCAGCCGGGGTGGGCCGGGCCGCTCACCTGCAGCAGCTTCATCCCCACGAGCTGCAGCCCCTTCCTCTCGAAGCGCCGGATGATCTCCCCGACCAGGCGCCGCTGCACCCCGTCCGGCTTGATGGCCACGAAGGTTCGCTCATGGACCCCGCCGCAGGCTGCAGGGACAGGGCACAGGTCTGAGCGGGGAAGGGGACACCTCCGGGCCCTCAGCCGTGGGGGCACAGCGGGGTCCCAGGCTCCCCAGGGCGGTCCTGGCCGCAGAGGGCACAGGGACACGGGGCCTGGCGCCGGCCTTCAGCCGCGGGGTCTCTCCCGGGGCAGGGAGGTCCCTGAGGCACAAGGGGAGCGGGGGTCCCCGGCCCTCAGACCCGGCGGGGGTCGCGTCCCGTTGCGCACCGCTGTGGAAGAGGCCGGCGAAGATCCCCAGCACCAGGCAGATCATGGCGGCGCCGCTCTTAAAGGGGCCGCGCTGCCCCCGCGCTGCCACCGCCCCCCGCGGAACCATCGAGCCGGGGCCGCGGAGCGGCGGGGCCGACACAGGGGACACCGACACGGCCCGTTCCCATGGCAACGGGCGGGCCCGGTGCGGGCCCGGCGGGCGCCCCGCGCTCCACCGGGAGAGCTGACCCTCCTTGCCGCCGCCCCTGAGCTCCCCTGTGCCGGCGGCAGCGTCCCGGTGTTTGTGAGACTGTTTGGCCTCCGCTGTCTGTGTCGCTGCGGTCGCGGCTGCACGCTAGCGGTGCCTGGAGCAGTCGGTGTGCGGGCTGAGCAGCCCCTCAGCCCCAGCCCCGAGCTGCCCCGGCCGGGCCGGAGCAGCAGGGCAGGGCTGCAGCCCGGCTCGGAGCTCCTGTACCGAGCACATGCACTGAGTCCATTCCGGGCTGGCAGACCCGGCTCTCAGCCTCAGGGTGCGAGCACTGCGCTCCAGGGCTCCATTTCCCGCTCTCAGGAACTCACCTCTTGCTTCAGCTCCCTCCAAAATCAGCCTCTGGAAACAGCAGTGCATGAATTACCTGCACCAGGTGCCCTGTGCAGGGCTGGCTTGGCTCCCGGAGCTGCTCGGGTGCCTCATGGGGCGCTGGGTCCGCTTCCACCCTGTGTTCAGAGAGAGTTCTGCTCCCTCTCCTCCCTTCAGCTCTTGGCTGGGACAAGCAGGGATCCAGCTGCTTTATCCAACACCGTTTGGAGTAAATTATTCCCGCGTTTGTACAATCAGTAATTAATGGTTGCATCCTGGAGCTCCAGAGCTTTGCCCGAGGGAAGCCGAGCCCTTTGCTCCAGCGCAGCGCTGCTCCGGGTGTTATCCTGCCTGGAAAAGGCTTTCCGGGATGGACTGTCCCTCGTGGAGCCGCGGGCACTGCCCGGGAGGCGAGGGCGCAGCCGGAGCCCGGCCCAGAGGCCGCTCCCGGGGCTCCGGTGCCGGCAGAGGGAGCGCCGGCAGCGCGGAGCAGTCCCGGGCATCCCTGAAACATCGGGATGCATCCCTAAAACATTCAGGTGCGTCGTTAAATGGCAGGGGGTGGAATGAGACCTTTAAGGTCCCATCCCTAAAACATTCAGGTGCGTCCCTAAAACATTCAGGTGCATCCCTGAAACATCGGGATGCATCCCTAAAACATCGGGGTGCATCCCTAAAACATTCAGGTGTGTCCCTAAAACATCGGGATGCATCCCTAAAACATTCAGGTGCATCCCTAAAACATTCAGGTGCGTCCCTAAAACATTCAGGTGCATCCCTAAAACATTCAAGTACGTCCCTAAAACATTCAGGTGCATCCCTAAAACGTCGGGATGCATCCCTAAAACATTCAGGTGCGTCCCTAAAACATTCAGGTGCTTCCCTAAAACATTCAGGTGCTTCCCTAAAACATCGGGATGCATCCCTAAAACATTCAGGTGCTTCCCTAAAACATCGGGATGCATCCCTAAGACATTCAGGTGCACCCCTAAAACATCCAGGTGCATCCCTAAGACATTCAGGTGCATCCCTAAGACATTCAGGTGCACCCCTAAAACATGGCTGGGATCTCCAGGCGGTGCCAGCCCTCCCCTCGTGTTCCGAGGGCCAGCCGCGCAGTTTTGTTGGAGCATCTCGGAGCAGCCCCGTGTGGAGGAGGTGTCTGTGCAGGCAAGCAGCGCTCAGGCGCTTTGGAAAGGATGCAGAGCGCTCTGAGGAGGGTGCCCGATAGATGGTGTCAGCTCTCGTTTAGCCGCTCATTAAGAGCACATTGTCCATGTGCTGCCCGTGACATCTGTGTGTGCCCAGCCTGGTGTGCCGGAGTGTCGTAGTTGAGACGGAGACAATGCAAAGCCACACTCCATCTTCAGAAGGCTTCAAACGTGGTTTTATTTCAGCATGCATGCTTTTTATACATTCTTCAAAACTCCTAAGTTTGCACTTTGCTCATTGGTCAGGAAAGACAAAGAAAGTGTTTATTGGAATAGACAGTTGCAGGTTTCTCTTATTTATCCTTCTTTTTTTCTTGGTTTCTATGTCAACGACCTTGATAGGAAATTCTTCTGGGGCAAACATAGATCCTCTTCTCAAACTTCTCTCTGGCTGACAGAAGTCAGTGTAACACCTCTTCCACACAGGAGTGGCAGTGGGGCTGAAGGAGGGTGGCAGCTGGTGAAACCCAGCTTCCTAACTGATGGCTGCTCTCAGGCTTCCTTCACAGAAGGCTGGTTCAAAAATAACGATGTTGCTGCCATTTTAGTAAGATTTATTCCAGGACACTTTTCAAGGTGCCTGCAGAGGTGTCAGTGATGAAGTCAGCAGCTCAGTCCCCAGCCCAGCCAGCACCACTGGCTGCAGGCAGCCACACTTCCACACAGGCAGCAGCCCTCATTTCACACTTGTTTCATTTCTGCTGTTTGTCAGGGCTGATGGAACACCTCGTCTTCTCATACCAGGGTTGTTCTGTCATTCTCCACAGGTCTCCTCAAAGATCCTGGTGCAGGAATTTGGGTGCAGGATTTCATCTGCTTGGACTGTAAATGTTCTTTTGAGCCTCAGGGAGTTCCCTGGAGCAGAACTTGGAGGAGAAACTTGTCAAACACTCTCCACTTGGGTGAGTCCTTCTCCTCTTCTCTGGCAATGCTGTGCTGTGGGGAGAAAGCTTTGACTTCCCTCTCCAGAAGCCCAGAAATGCGGATTATTGGTTTCCAGGTGGCTTGGGAAATGGAGCTGGGCCTGATTCCCAGGCAGATTCTTCCTGAGCCAGTGTCTTTTAGGCACAGTTTTAGGCAGGTGTGTATCTAGGGTGAGCACAGGAAGCTGCAGTAAGCAAGAATGAGACTACAAATCCTTCCTACAGAGCTTTCACTTGGGTGCTCAGCATTCCCAGCCCAGATGTGTGCATGGAATGGTGCCACAGGCAGCAGCTGCACACCTGGAAGGGCTGAACAAATTTGCTGCCTCGTTTGGAAAGCTCAGTGATCACCTTTTGAACCCCTGACTGGGAACCTGAAAGGCCAGGTGCCTGGTGGCACCAAACACCTTCTCATTTCAGGGGGAAGGTTCAGTGTGGGGGATCCCAGCGTGGCAGGGCAGCTGGGAGGGGCTGTTCCCCTGCTCGCCCCCGCTGCAGGAATGTCAGGCGGAGGCAGAACTCTATTTTTGCTCCTGCTGGAGAGAACATTGCAGATCCTGCTGTTATGTAAAAGCCTTCAGAGCACGTAGGTGCAGATAATGTGGCCATCCAACACTGTGCAGTGCAGACAAAGGCTTTTTGTCTCCTTTCATCACATTTAGCGACTTCTGAAGTTGGCACTGCCTTCCTTCTCAGGCTCTTTTTGCACCTTTTTGCTTGTTTGGGGAGGATTTTCACCTCCCAGTTCAGCCATGGTCTTTCACCAGCACAGCACTGGCACAGCCTGCAGTGTTGCTGCCTCTCACAGTGTGGGCTCTGCACAGGTGCAGACCTGTCTGCTCTCGTCCTAGACCACTGATCCTGCTGGGAATATTTCACCTTTAAAGATAAAGAGGGGTTGGTAGAGCCAGAAGATCTCCTGAAGCACCTTTAGCTGGACACAGGGGATACAGATGTCAGAGGCAGAGCTACACAAAGTGCTCCACAGCAAGGGACATGGAACAGACAAGAGGATCCTTTCCAAAGAGCCCTTGCTCCACCCTGGAACAAAGCTCTGATACAGAGGGGGGTGCTCTGAAAACCAGGAGTAGCTGTTTGAGTACAGCAGGAGGTCTCCAGGGATACACCTCTAACCCCAGGAGAGGTGCTGCTTCCTCAGAGGGAACAGCTCAAACCAGATTTGCCTTTCCTTTTTTTGGCTTTTCCATTCTCATGGAGTCCATGAAAGATTTCCTGGAAAGAAGCACTCAGGGTACACAGCCCAGGGAAACACTTGCACTTGGAAGCAGAGGTTTGTGTTCTCACTTCTGTGCAGTGCTACAGCATTTTATTTATACCTGTCTGGGCAGCCTGTGCTTCTTCCCTGAGAAATTTCCAGTCCATCCAGTTCCCTGCAAGGCCAGAGAAGGACAGGCTGGAATAGGCAGTGCAGTGAGGAGCTGGGTGCTGGTGCTCTGGAGGTGAGCCAGGAGGGCAGCAGGACACTGCCTGCTGTTCAGTGCCCTGAGAGATGTCCACGGCCTGGAGCCCTTGGCCTGAGCTCTGAGTGTCACTTGTGTGCTGCTCCCAGTCCTGGCTCCTTCCTGTCCTGTAGGTGCACAGCAGAGGAGTGTCCCCTGTGCTGATGCTGGGGTCACATCCAAAACTCCTGCACAGGTGCAGCTGCAGTAGCTTGGTCTGTCCTGTTCTGTCTGGAGTGATTAATAGAATCCCACAGTGGTTTGAGTTGGAAGAGACATGAAAGCCCATCTCATTCCACCCCTGCCATGGCAGGGACACCTTCCACTGCCCCAGGCTGCTCCCAGCCCTGCCCAGCCTGGCCTTGGGCACTGCCAGGGATCCAGGGGCAGCCACAGCTGCTCTGGGCACCCTGTGCCAGGGCCTGCCCACCCTCACAGGGAACAATTCCTGCCCAATATCCCATCCAGCCCTGCCCTCTGGCAGTGGGAGCCATTCCCTGTGTCCTGTCCCTCCATGCCTTGTCCCCAGTCCCTCTGCAGCTCTCCTGGAGCCCCTTCAGGCCCTGGCAGGGGCTCTGAGGTGTCCCTGGAGCCTTCTCCTCTGCAGGTGAGCACCCCCAGCTCTGCCAGCCTAGCTCCAGAGCAGAGGGGCTCCAGCCCTTGGAGCATCAGGGATGATTTCTCAGGGACAGCTCCTCAGCACCTCCTCAGTTCTTCACCTAAGCCTGTGAGGATGGATGTTTTTGTATAAAAACCCCTCTGTGGCCTGTGGAGTTCTGCCAGCAGAGGCAGCCAGTGGGTCTCACCATGGTTTGGGGTCTCCTCTCACAGGGGAGCTGCTGCCAATCCTTTATCTCCAGCTCCAGGTCAGATCTGAGGTGGCAGATGTGGGACTAAGCCTGACCTTTCCCTCTTTACAGACAGCAGCCCTGGGGTGTGAGTGTGTGGGGCTCCTGCATGAGCCCTGTGCCCAGGGCAGGGCAGGCAGCACCCCCTGAGCCTGGCAATGCAGAGCCCTGGCTCCCAGGAAGATTCCTTTGCCTCATGAGGAGATTCTGGAGTAAACACTAGAGTCCTGGAAGCTTTCTGTCACTTGGGTTGAGCTGATGGCAAAGTCCCACGGGTGTGAGTTCTGTGAAGGAATGCTTTGCCAGGGAGCTGGTGGCTGCATCCACTTGCTTACACCTTCACCCTGGCTGGCAGTGGGATGGAGGAGGAACTGCCAGCTTTGAGGAACTATTTGGAGTTCCTTGTTCAGAGGGGCCTGAACGCAGCCTCCCCTCTCCAAATCCACCACCAGCTGCCCAGCTGTGAGAGGGGCTGTTGGTTCTCCCTCAGTTCCCTGCCCTGCAGAGCCTGTGTCCCCCCAGCAGTGCTCCAGTGATGCCACAGCAGTCACAAAGTAGATCAAACACCAGCTAAATCCTGGCTTGATATCCCTTGAACTAAATTCCTGCCCTGCCTTCCCTGCTCCCTGCCCTGCCCTGCCATCCCTGCCCTGCCATCCCTGCTCCCTCCCCTGCCATCCCTGCCCTGCCATCTCTGCTCCCTCCCTGCCATCCCAGCTCCCTCCCTGCCGGGCCAGCCTGGGCTCATCTCACCCAGGGAAGTGTCCAACCCATGCACTTTCAGGGAATCATTAAGGTTGGAAAAAGCCTCCAAGATCAAGCCCAACCTTTGACCACACACCACAGTGCCCTCTAAGCCAGATCAGGAAGTGCCACATCCAGTGCTTTTGGCCTCTCCCAGGGATGGTGATCCAGCCCTGCACCAGGTGACTGTGACACCAGCGCTAGCAGGGTGATGAGGGTGAGAACCTCGGGCTATCCTGCCTCACTGAGCCTTGGTCCATGTGTTACCTGCTTCACCTCCCACTTCTCTGGGTGCTGCAGCCATGGGGTAACACCACAGTGCTGTGTGTAGCAGGAATTTGGCCAGCACCTCTCTGAAAAGGACAACAATAAAACACCTGGACAAGTGAGTCATTCCCTCACATCCCAAGCCCAGAGCTTTGGGAAACCTCAGTGAAAGTTACAGGATTGTTTGTCTGTGCCTGCCAGCTTGTCCTTGATACTGTCAGTGGAAGGGCCCAGATTATTTGTGTGTCTCAAGATCCTTTTGAGTCTCTGCGGGTGACAATCTGTCCTCGTGGTGAATGCAGTGGTGACTCAGCACTAGGGACGGAGGGAAGACGACCTTAGGAAAAGCTTTTCACCCCCCTGCTCTGGAGATGTCCAGGAAAGGAAAGAAGATTGAGTGGGGAAAAAATATTAGCCCTTGGCAGAAAGAGGCTTTAGAAGAAGCCCAGAGCTTAATGCCAGGGGGATGCCTCAGGTGTTAGGTTTTATATTTTTCAGATTCTGTGCTGCTTCAGTGTGAACTTCTGAGCTTCACACTAGGGGATGGTGAGCTCTCTGCACAGAGTAGGGAGACAAAATTCCTTCTCTAGCTGGGGACCAAGGACAAATGATCCAAATCTCAGGCCCAAGAGCATAAACAATGTGAGCTGAAGAGGGAAAAACAAGGAGGGTGGGACTGCATGGGCTAAAGCTGTAATTGGACAATTAACTCCAATATGCAAAAAGACCAAAACTTATAAAAGTGAGAGACCCCGTGAGTGGTCACGCATTTTGTGTTCATTTTGGGTGTAGCCCTGGCTGGGCTCTTGTGCTGCCCACGGTTTATCCATTGAGGCCTCCTAATAAATCCCTACTTTATTCTTTATTCTGTCCAGCCTCTGTTCTAGGGCAGCCTGCACAGGGCATCAAGGGGAGGGCTGTACAGTCTGGGGTCTGGGCACACAGCTGCCTCAGGCCTTGATCCCAGCTCTTTCTGCAGCTGGAGCTGCAGGAGTTTCCTTTCTGCCCTTCCAGGGTCAGGGGTTGCAAGAGGAGAAGAGCAGCCCAGGACTCTGGCAGGTGTGGAAGTGACAATTCCAGCAGTAGAACAGTCAGCCCTGTAGCAGCAGCAGCTACAGCAGAAGCAACCCCTCCCCTGTACAGGTGAGCCCTCAAAGCCCTCTGTGGCCTGTTAAAGCTTGGAGAACAGGGGCAGGGAGGGCTGTCAAGGGAGTCTTCATTAAAAGCTCTGTGTTGATGAAGCAAACAAGCTCTGAATGTGCCACCAGTTCCCCAGGGAAGCAAGCCTTGTCTCTGGGAGTGTGATTAAACCAGAGCCTTGTTCCAGTATTTGCTCACCCTCCTGTTGGCCCTCCCAGGCCTCTCCCTGCTGTGGTCCCACTTCCCAGGACCTGCTCACGTCACCTTGGACGTTCCCCAGGGAACACCTTTGGCTGCCCACCCAGCCAGGGCAGCTCAGTGGTTGTTGGGGCAGCCCCTGTCCCCCATGGTCTGTCCCTCAGCCCTGGGTTTGATGTCCCAGTGGCTGCTGCTGCAGTCTGACACCTCCTCAAGCAGAAAAATGTATTACTCCAGAGCTGTGGAGGCTTTCCACAGGACACCAAGCTCTCCTCATGGTGTACCCCACACCTTCCTTGTTCTTCTGCTCTCTGATCCTTCAGGGAGCTTGTTTAGCTCACCAGGTTCTCCCTCCCCCCATGCTCCTGAGCCTTCTGCTGCTCCTGACTGACAGGAGTAGGATCAGACTGGGGTGCTCTGACCCTTCTGACAGCAGCTCAGCCAATGGATGAAGGAACATTTTTATCAGCACGTGCTTATTTTTGTGAACATTAATCACAGAAAGCTCCTACTGGATGAAGAACTCTGCAAGAACCTGTTTTTATATAATCTCATGTAGTCAAATACTCTCCTGTCCTTTTCCTTGCCACAGAGCCTTGGCCTCTGGCCTCAGCACAGCCTCTCTGGAAGATGAGTTTTTTCCCACTGCCAGAGGGCAGGGCTGGATGGGATGTTGGGAAGGAATTGTTCCCTGGCAGGGTGGGCAGGCCCTGGCACAGGGTGCCCAGAGCAGCTGTGGCTGCCCCTGGATCCCTGGCAGTGCCCAAGGCCAGGCTGGGCAGGGCTTGGAGCAGCCTGGGGCAGTGGGAGGTGTCCCTGGACATGGTAGGAGGTGGGATGGGATGCAATTTAAGGTCCTTTCCAAGCCAAACCATCCTAGGATTTTATGAAGTGGCCTTACAACTCTCGCTGTACAAAGACAGCACACAACTGAGTGTGTGCAAGGTCTGTTCCCAAGTGATAGATATTTGTTTGTTCTGAGCTTTATCTCTCCCATCCTGATATGTCTGGTGAAGGCTCAGTCGTGGATCCTCACTGTAACAATGGGATTGAGTCCTGCAGGGAGGATTGGGGTCTTCTAGAGCATCTGTGCTAGCTGTTCCCTCCTCTTCTGTGCCTATGGAGAATGCAGCACAAAAGGTGACAAGTGACACCCTCTGAGCATCCCAGTGACATGGCACATCAGTGGCAAAGACCACTGTGCTGGGGCACATCTCTAAGCCCAGCCTGTTCTGTCCTGCTCCCCACAGAGGGACCGTGGCTGGTGTTGGTCACTCCTTTTATCTGCCACTGCTTGGCTGTGCCTGGGCTGCAGCTGGGAGCCCAGCCAGGGGAAGCAGCTGATTCTCCTTCAGAACAGAGACTTGCACATCAATAAATGTCTCATTACAAATGCTTTCTCCAGCCTCTTGGCTCCCATTTCCTCTTTAGCTTCCCCAGCTTTCTCTCCTGCTGGCTGGAAAGGTGCCTGTCTCCTGAGGGAGCTGAGGAGTGCTGGAAGAGGGGCTGGTGTGGCTCTGGCCTCGCAGGTGAGGTGCTGGACAAGCCATGTATTTTCTTCAGTGTGTCCTGACCTTCCATGTCCTGCTCTGGCTCTTTGTGGGATGTTTCTGTAGATCCTGGTATGCCTTCCAAGGACATGTGGGTCCTGTTTGAGTCACTTTGGAAAACATCTGCCAACTGTCAAAACCAGCTGAGAGGAGAGGAACCACTTCCTTGGGGTAACACAGCTCAGGGCAGGGCAGTTTGTTCACTGAACTCCCAACATGAGAAAATGCTGAAAAAGCTCCAGAAAATCCATGGGAAATGGTAGGTTAGGATGGGATTCTTTTCCCAAAGCAAATGCTCCATTATTACTCAGAAATAGCCACAGCCAGGATGGGGTGGGTCAGGGCTCCCCCAGTGCCTGCTGAGGTTTGGGATTGTTCACTGGGGTTTTCCCCAGTGACACAGAACCCCTGGACTTGTCCCTACAGCCCTGGAGCAACCAGTGCTGCAGGAGAGCCCCTGCACACCACGCTCCCCCTGCTCTGCCTGCAGCTGCTGCTGCTTGAGTCAGTTCCTGGGGAAGAGCAGAGCAGCAATGCAGCTTGTTCTGGCTGCATCACCCTTCCAGGGCATGGACAGAGCCTGGCCTGCTGCAGTGAAGTCCTTCAAAGCCTGGCCCCAGAGCAGCAAGGGCCATCTTTGCTTCAGGAGCTGGGAGTGAGCTCAGCAGGGAAGAAGTGCCCATGGTGCAAGAAGTTTTACCTGAGCCTGTGGGGTCTGGGATGGGAGCAGAGGAGAAGGCAGCAGCTGGAACGTGGTGGAAGGAAACCCCCAGAGAACTGGTTAAAAGCCATTTCCCACCCACAGCCCAGCCCTGGTGCACTTTCCAATGCCCTTTGCAAGACCAGCAGCACCAGCTCAGCCCTAACTCCTCAATCAACCAGAGGAGAGCTCAAAGGCTGGGGAAAAGCCCCTGGGCTGATCACAGGCCCTGCAGGGACTGCCCTGGTTGGCACCAGGCCTGTGGGAGCACAGAGCCCATTCCCTGGCAGTGGCATCAGGCCACAGCACAGTAAGTCACTCGTCCAGATCCTAATCCAGCATTTCCCCTCAGCAGGACCACAGAGTCGTGGAGGGACTGCTCTGATTGCCAGGCTCTGGGGTGGGGGTTTGGGGTGTTTTTCCCAGCATGGCCTGCCAGAGGACAGGCACTATAACCCCTGCAGCCCCCCTTCCAGTGCACAGCCACAGGCATCAGCCTGGCTCCACTGAACATCCCCCCAGCCAGACTTCTGCTTCAGTGGGAAGCACCAGAGCCCTGCACAGGGCAGAGACAAGGACATCTCTGCTGCCTTCACCTCCTGCAGCTCTGACACACAACTGCTGCACCCAAAACCTCCCCTCCACGCTGCTGCCCAGGCTAGTTTTGACAAGCACCTGCAGCCTCCTGCCTTCAAGGGCCCCAAGAGGAACAAGAGACAGCTTCTACGTTTATTGTTACAGTTTAGCACAGTCTTGGACAGAGGAGAAGCAGAAACCAACATGCAAAGCAATTAAAAGTCCCAGGGGCTCGAGGAACACCAGGCACAGCTCAGCTCCTGTCCCTGCTCCCAGCAGTGTCTCTGGGGGCCCTTTCCCTGCAGCTGCTGCTCCACTGTGCCCCAGAGTGGGACGAGGTCATGGCAGACACCAAACCTACACACACAGAGAGGAGAGGAATGGCCTGGGACTGTGGCTCAGCGAGTCAGGTCCTGTGTCTGACTGGAATCCAGCACACTCCAACCAGGAGACTGCCTGAACATCCTGAGCTGGAAGGGAGCCATGAAGATTATCAAGTCCAACTCCTGTCATCAAGTCAAATTTCTTAAACATTGTCTGTGCCAACAGGGAGAAGAGAGATCCTTCAGGAAGAGGTGCTGGCTTCCATAGCAAGTCAGGAGATGAAGCTCAGATATTTCACCACAAATTTCTTGTGTCAGAACTGGCATCTCTTGGAGCAGCAGCTCTTCTAAGTGCCTGTGATGGATGTCGAGGCCAAAGATTTCCACAGCACTGAAGAAATCTTTGCCAACACATAGAAATGGATGTCCCCAGAAGGAAGAGGTGCATCAGGCTTGACTGGCCCTTGCAGACAACACAAGAAACGCCCCCCAGGTGGTGTGCAGAGCCATCATGTCCTCCTGCACCTCTTCCTCTGGCAGGCCTCGGCATCCGAGCCGCACGAGCTGTCCGAGTCACTCCCCGAGGACGAGGAGGAGGAAGGCTTCGATGTGCTATAGTTCATGCTCAAGACCCAGCCCAGTTTGTTGTGCAGCACCTGCTTGAGTCCTGGGGGCAGGGGCAGCACCTCCAGCGTGTCCACGTAGTCGGGCAGGAGCTGGCGCAGGCGGAAGCAGCACAGGTACTGCAGGGACGTGCGGCTGGCGCAGGACCGGATCACCTTCATGCTGCTCTTGGCCGCCGTCGAGCACACCATGGGGTAAAACTTCTTGTTCTGCAGCTTTGTGGCTGCCACCCCTGCCAGGGCACAGGGCACAGAACCAGGGAGGGCACGTTAGTTTAGACAGAGGAATCTCCCCCCTCCCGCCTACCCCAAAGCCATTAACTGCAAAGCTGTTGGGAAAAGCTTTCCAAAATCCCAATCTATTAAACAAGAAACGTGACCTTCCTCCCACTCACTTCACACCTTGCTTTGCCAGAGTTTTCTGCTGCAGCCAGACTCGAGCTGCTCCCACCCCATCCCTGGCTCTCACCTATGCACTTGCGGTTCTTGAAGAACGTCAGTGTCCCGTGCCACGTGTCCAAATGCACCCCAATAATGGAGCCTTGGCCAAACCTTGAGGAGAAGTTTGTTTTGTCCCCCTTGTGATGCAGCAGTCCTGAAAACACACCCAAAAAATGGCATTCTGTGGAAAACCTGCACTCCAGCAATTCATCCCAACTCCCATGCTGCTGGTACAGCCTCGCTCAGTGCCAAAAACATCCCTGCATTTCTGAGCCCTGCCCTCCCCTCCCAGAGGGGCTGGTGGAAAGGCAAAAGTGAGGTTTTACAACTCCAGAGCATGGGGAGCAGCACTGAAACCCCCAAGTGCTGATGTGACAGTAGTGCCCTGGCAGGGTCCCACACCAGGTCTAAGGGCTCTGCAACAAGTGGGTCAGGAGAGACACTCCAAGGGCTGTGAGCTGCCAGCAGCTGCTCTGGTGTCCTTAAAGGGATTCACAGGCCTGGTGGCACCTCTTGTGCCACTGCTGCCCACCCAGCCACCCTGGCCATGTTACCTGTGTAAGAGAGGCCCCAGCTGTCCTCGTCCTTGCCCAGCAGGCTGCAGAAGGTGTGGCGGTACTTGTCCAGGTTCACGTCTGACGTCCCAATCCCCACCATCTGTGAGGCAGAACACAAGCTCAGTGTCTTTTCAAGCAACAATACACAACCAATTCCACCTCCAGATATTCCCTCCTATTCTTGGCTCAGCCCAAAGCAGCCAGAGGGGTTGTTGAAGCCAAGTCAGAGGTTTCAGGGTGGAACTAAAGACTCCCAGCTCTGATTTCCTTTCCTAAGTGAGGAGGTGCAGCTAAAATGCTGGAGGAGGTCACTGTCCTGTCACAGAGTCACAGAATGGTTTGAGTTGGAAGGGACCTTAAAGCTCATCTCATCCCACCCCTGCCATGGCAGGGACACCTTCCACTGTCCCAGGCTGCTCCCAGCCCTGCCCAGCCTGGCCTTGGGCACTGCCAGGGATCCAGGGGCAGCCACAGCTGCTCTGGGCCCCCTGTGCCAGGGCCTGCCCACCCTCACAGGGAACAATTCCTGCCCAACATCCCATCCAGCCCTGCCCTCTGCCAGGGCCATTCCCCCTTCTCCACCTGCTGCCCACACTGGGGCTCAGCCCAGCACAGGGGGGTTCTGGGTGCTCACAGCCAGGGCAGGTCCAGTTCTTATCCTCCAACACTCCATGTCCTTCTCCCAGGGCTGCTCTCACTCATCTCTGCCCAGCCTGGACTGGGGCTTGGATTGCCCTGACCCAGGTGCAGCACTGGCACTTGGGCCTTGTTCAACATTTTTCCCATGGCTCCAGCTCTCCAGCCTGTCCAGGTCCCTCTGGGTGCCCCACCCCTCCCCTCCAGGCTGTCACCTCCCCACACAGCTGGCTGTCAGCTCCAGGCTGGCTGGGGGTGCCTGGTCCCACTGTCCATGTCCCCAGTGCCAGCCCCTGAGCAATGTCACTTGTCACTGGTCTCTGTCGACTCCCAACTCTTTGCATGTGATGATCCAGACAATTCCATATCCACCAAGTGGTCCCTCTGTCAAATCCATGCCTCTCCAGGTTAGAGACAAGGATGCCAAGCAAGGCAGCAACAAATGCTTTGCACAAGTTCAGGTAGATGAGATCAGTTCCTCTTCCACCAACACTGCAACCCCATCACAGGGCACTGAATCCCTTAGTGAGGCCATGGTGGATGTCATCAATCACATCCACATTTTCCATGTGCCTTTTCATAGCTTCCAAAAGGATCTGCTGCATGTTTGCCAGGCCCAGAAGTGAGACTGGTCAGCCTGTACTTCCCCAGATGTTCCTTATTTCCCTTGCTAAAAATGGGGGCTATGTTTCCTCTTTTCCAGTCACTGGGAACTTCACCAGACTCCCACAGCTTCTCCAACACAGCAGATAGTGGCTGAGCCACCTCATCCACCAGTTCCCTCAGATCCCAGGGATGCATCTCATCAGCTCCCCCTGGACTTGTGCACTCCCAGCCAGCCTCAAACCTCCTCTGCCACGGTGGAACCTCACCCTGTCCAAACTCCTGGGCATCTCTGCGTGCCCCACACGTACCATGTCAGTGCCATACACCGGGGAGGTCATCTTGATCTCCCAGAAGTGCTGGCCCTCTGCCAGCTCCTTGTTGCCGCGGATGGCGGCCGTGCCACAGCTGTACTCCATGTGGAAGTTCACCTTGCGGTTGTCACACGTCAGCAGCGTGGCCGTCGACTTGTTCAGGTCATCCCACACCCAGTCAAAATCTGTTGAGGAAGCACAGAGGGGACGAGGATGGGCAAAGACCCTCAGGGAATGAGCCCCAAGCCAAAGCACAGCCAGATGTTTGTTTTGAAGGCCTGCCAGTGGGTTTGTTTCTATTTCTCTTATTGTTTAAGAGGATAAATCTTCAGCTGTGCACATCAGAGACCTGCTTGAGGCCTGAAATACTCTGCAGTGTCCCAGCAGGGATGGATCAGTGCTCCAAAGCTGTCAGCATTCACCAGGCCAAATTCTGGCTGGCACCGGGCACAGCCTCCCTTCTCCCCACATTCCTCATGGGATCAAGGGGTGACTCTGCCCTGCCACAGGCTCTCCCCCCAGCCCAAGCCCACCCTGTGCTCAGAGCCAGGCACGCTGCCAGCCCCTGCAAGGACCAGGAGGGCCCTAAGCACGGGCTCTGTTTCACTGGGGCCTAAGCTGGATTGGAAAGCAGGTCCCAGGGGTGAGCGCTGACAATGCCATAACAGCATCAGCCCTGACCCTGGAAACACAACAGCAGGCAGGGGCTGGAAACCCTCCTGTGCCTCAGGATGCAAACCAAGGAATGCTGGGCACAGGACACTGCAGGGCCCCCCTCCCCAGCCCCTTACACTCGTCCTCCTCGCCGCAGCGGCAGTCGCGGACGCGGTGCAGGGCGTGCAGGCTGGAGCAGTAGGGAGCTTCACTCTGGTTCTCACAGTTGCAGTAGGACTCTCCAGTCACAGGGATGGCACTTGGGATGGAGGGAGACAGGGAGGAGAACTCGGGCTCCGAATCCGAGTCGCTGTGCTGCTGGGGAGAACAGGAATGCTCACTGCTGGGCACCCCTGGGCACAGGAGCAGGGCTGGCAGAGCTCCCTGAGGGCTCTGCTGGACATCCCCAGGCTCCTGTCACACAGGGAGGCTGTGCCCATGGAACTACCCTGCCCTGGGACATGGACAGAGCCTGCTGAGCTGCAGGGACCTCTCAGCACTCTGCGGTGCAGGATGCTCTGTGTGCCTGCCAGGGACACGGAGCTGTCACAGCAGGGTGACAGCCCAAGTGTGGAACACACACATTCTGAAGGAAGTTCTGTGCTAAAGCTTTGGCTTTCACCAGCCAGGTTCCAGCCACAGCAGAGCCAAGCACTGCTCTGGAGAGGCTGTGAAGAGGCTGGGAGGCACAGCAGGAGAAGGGAGAGGGGGCAGAACAAAGGGAGCTAGTTGAGCAGCATGGCTGCAGCCCCTCAGGGCAGAGCTGCAGACAGGCCCACGGGGCACCCAGGGCAGGAGTAAAGGGCTTTTGTTTACTTCCATAAACACAAAAACCTGATTTACTGTTCCCCAGTGCCAAGAGACCACAGTGATCCTGGACTGGACATGGTGAGAGTCACAGCCCAGTTTCACTCCTGTGTTATGGTGCTGCCTAAGGGATTCTCTCACCACTGGTTGCAGTTACTCTAGGTTTACGTGCTGCTCAGGTGCACCTGCTTGTTATTCACCCCTATGGTCAGCAGTATTTAATGGCAAAAATCCTTTAAATTAATGTTCTTGCAGCTGTGTAAGACAGGGAATTGAAACTACTTGGGCTTACATATGTACTGCCCAGCCTCCTTCTCTGGCCTGCAGACACAAGAGCTTGCCTTCTGTCTTTCCTAACTTCTAACTTTCCCAGCTACTGCTGCCTAGAAATCCTGTCATTCCCCTGGCTACAGGGACAGAAAACTGCTCATTTTCTGGGAGCACAGTGCCTGGGTTTGGACACTGTGCTCTGGAGAGCCTCCTGGCTTCAGTGTACGCTCTGAAGCTTCTGGAGCAGCTCCTTGAGTCCCCACCACTGCACAGGGAACTCAACTCACACACTCAAGAATTAGGAAAATAGGGAAGGATGGCAGAGGTGAGTCAGTCACTCCTTGCAGTGTTTTACTCTTGCTCTCCCTGCTGTGTTCCCATCCCCAGCACACCTGGACCAGGTTCAGAGCTGAGGGTCATGCTGCAGAGCAGGAAATGTGAGGAAATTTCGGTCTGAAGACACTGCCCTGAAATCTCCACCACAATCTCCAAGCCTCTCACAGCCCAGGAGCACAGCCAGCCAGATCAGGGAACTGATCCACTTCAAACACTTATCTAGAGCTCTGCTTCCAAAACCAAATTTATAAAAATATTGTATGTCCTTTATGTATGACACACCCATTCCATGCTTGAAAAAGCATTTAGTTTAGCATCAATATTGACCATTACTAAACCCTTCCTGCTTTTGGCCAGTTCACACCTGATATCAGGGACAGGAAACATCCCCTGTTGTCACAGACATATTTTATGAAAAATCCTTTAGCCAGGATCTTTTCTCCTGAGAAGCTGGGGAGCTTCAGCTTCTCCATGTTTTGCTGCTTTGGAACATAATTTGGAGAATGTAGCCATGATATTTTATTTACTTGATGACCAATGACAGCCACCCGTGTTGAGGCTGTGAGCAATCACGAGATTTTGTTATTCATTCCTTTCCAGCCTTCTGATGGATCCTTTCTATTCTTTCAGTATAGCATTTTAACACAATATAATATCATAATACAATAACAGCCTTGTGAAACACAGAGTTAAGAGTCTCAGCTGTTCCCTGGGACCCCGAGCACGCCCACCCTGCGGCCCCAGCCCCCAGCCCAGCGTACCTGTCCGTCGGAGTCGCAGCCCCAGGCGCGGGCGCCGCGCTCGGGCTCGCGCCGCACGCCGCTCAGCACGAAGCGCCAGGCCCGGCTGCTGCGCGGGCGCCGCGCCATGCCGGCCCCACGCAGGTAGGCTGCGGAGAACACAACGTGAGGGAACGCGCGGGGATGGGGGAACGCGCCGTGAGGGAACGCGCCAGGGATGGGGGAACGCGCCAGGGATGGATGGGGGAACACGCCGGGGATGGATGGGGGAACACGCCGGGGATGGATGGGGGAACACGCCGGGGATGGATGGGGGAACACGCGAACACGCCGGGGATGGGGGAACACGCCGCGGATGAGGGAACATGCCAGGGATGGGGGAACACACACACGTTACACCCCTGCCACGCGCCAGTCACCAGCACAACATCACGCGCATGAAGAGCCTCCCCAAACTTCAACCTCCTTCTCCACCCAGGGTGAACTTCTCCCCGAGCCAGGCGTTCACCTGGCCCGAGGAACGCTCCCAGTATCCAGCCGTGGTGCCCCTCTGCAGGAACTGCCTCCAGCAGCCAGCTCTCAGCTGGCCTGGGGAGCTTCAGGGCTGTCAGAATGCCCAAGTCCTTTTGGAAGGACCTTCCAGCTCATCTCCTTCCAGCCCCTGCCAGGCTGCTCCAAGACACAGCCTCCCTGCTGCCCAGGGACCCTCCAGCAGCTGTCCTGGCTCTGGCCACCTGCACCACCCCAGCCCCTGCAGCCCAGCTGTCTCCACCTGCAACTGCCCTCTGATGGAAGACTTGGCTCTCAGTGCTTGGAGAGGAACACAAACCACTCTCCTGCTCACTGGAAGGAAACCAGGGTTGTGACAGACCTGTCCCAGCTGCGAGAGACCCCATGAGTGGTCATGCATTTTGTGACCATTTTGGTTCATCTTGGGTGCAGCCTGGCTGGGCTCTTGTGCTGCCCAAGGTGGATCCATTGAGGCTTTTTATAAGTCCCTGCTTTATTCTTTATTCTGTCCAGCCTCTGTTCTAGGGCAGCCTGCACAGGGCACCAGAAGCAGCCGCCTGTCTGCCAGCCCAGCAGGGATGTTGTTCAGATTTCCTGAGGCTCCTTCCCTGGGCACAGCCTGACAGGCACAGCAGCTCCCAGCTCCCACACAGGGCCACTGCACTGGATGTGACAGGGAACCTCAGCTCCAGCCTCATCTGCCTGAAGTTTATCTTTGCAGGATTCTACTCCCCACCAAGAGGCAGCCTCAGGGCTGTAACCCCTGAACCATCTCCCTCAGCTCAGCCCCGAGCCAGAGCCTGCCATGAAGCACCTGGCCCAGGTCCTCCCGTGCCTCAGTCCCCAGCAGCTCCTGGAAAAGCAGGACCAGAGCCTGCCATGAAGCACCTGGCCCAGGTCCTCCCGTGCCTCAGTCCCCAGTGGGACAGCAGCTCCTGGAAAAGCAGGCCAGGCCAAGGCACAGCCAGCTGCTCATGGATGCTTTGAAGGGCTCTGAAATCCCACCTGCTGAAGCCACCGTGCTGGGAAAGCACCTAAAGGCACGGCAGAAACCCTTCTGCAGCTTTGCTGAGCACCCACGGCAGCCCAACAGAGCTGCCCTGCTCCTCCCTGAGCCAGCACAGAGATCCCAGCACTGAGGGCACACTCAGACATGGAATTGTTATGGCTGGGAAAGATCTCTTGGACCAATGAGTCCAACCATTCCCCCAGCACTGAACCTGTCCTTAGGCACCAAATCCATACGGCTTCTAAATCCCTGCAAGGATGGGGACCCCACCACTGCCCTGGAGCAGTGCAGTGCCTGACCACCCTTTCCATGAAGGAATTCTCCCAATATCCAACCTAAACCTCCCCTGGCACAGCTTGGGGCTGTTCCCTCTCCTCCTGTCCCTGTTCCCTGGGAGCAGAGCCCGACCCCCCCGGCTGTCCCCTCCTGTCAGGAGCTGTGCAGAGCCACAAGGTCCCCCCTGAGCCTCCTTTTCTCCAGGCTGAGCCCCTTTCCAGCTCCCTGAGCCCCTCCTGTTGCTGCAGCCCCTTCCCAGCTCTGTTCCCTTCCCTGGGCATGCCCCAGCCCCTCATGTCCTGCTTGAGCAGACCTGCCCCTAGCACTGGAGCAGCCCCAGCAGCGGGGACGGGCCTGTCCCGCTCCTGCTGCCGCGGCAGCGCTGCCGCTGAGGGCCCGAGGCGACGCTGCGGCGTGACCCGCACAGCCCCGCACCGAGCGGCGCGGGGGGACCACGGCGGGGGGCCCGGCTCGGCCCGGCCCGGCCCGCCCTGCCCCGGCCCGGCCCGCGCCGCTCTGACCTACTTTCCTCTCCCGGGACATAAACAATCCGCTCCCGGCACCGCCTCCGCGCGCTCATTGGCTGCGGCCGCGCCGCGCCCCTTCGCTGTTGGCTGAGTCATCTGTCACTCACAGGCGGAGGGGGGGATGAAGGGGGCGGGGTCTAAGAGAACCCGGCGCTATTGGCTGCTTCGTGTGCCAATCGCCAGAGAGCGGCGCCATTGGGCGGCCGCTCGCGAAGGGAAAGCACTAAGTCCATTGGCTGATGCGAAGGGAGCACGAGAAGTAGATTGGCTGCAAAGCATTGGAGGGCGGGCTCTCCGGTGAAAATGCGGCTTTCGATTGGGCACATCACCTGTCAGTCTAAGGGGGCGGGGCCGTGGGCCGGCGGAAGCCGGAAGCGGGTGGTGCGGGGAGGCAACATGGAGGAGACAGCTGGGGGTGAGCGGCGGAGCGGCCGCGGGGAACCGGGGTCTCGGCCCGGGGGGGCCCTGCCCGCCTCCCGGGGGACGTCCCAGCCGAATGACCGGGCCTAGCGGGGGTCAGGGCCCGGTTCCGCGGAGTTCCGAGGTGCTCGGGCCGAGCCGGTGTCGCGGTGTTCGGCCTGGCTCCTGGTGAGGGGCGCGCCGCGCCGCGCCGCGCCGGGCCGGGCCGGGCCGGTCTGGTCTGGTCTCCCGTGGGCGGCGGCCACCGCTGATCGGGAGGGACGCTGAGCCCTGCCAGGAGCCCGGGCCCGGCTCCCGCGGCAGACAGCGCGGGGCTGCCGCTGTCGCCGGGCGGTGTCCCCGGAGCCCCTCGGGGCCGGGCCTCGCCTGCCCCTCCCGGGCCCTTCTCCCCCGCCCCGCTTGGGGCCCGTGCCCTTTACCGTCGGCGGAGGCGCGGATGAGCTCTGCCATGGTGCGTGCGGGCTCCATGCCGCCGCTGCGCTGCCGGGCCAGCCCCGGCGCGTTGGCTCCGTGCCCGGTCGGGTCGGTGCCGTTCCCCGGCTGTGGTGGAGCGGCCCGGCCGCCCCTGTGCTGCCCCGGGCCGGGAGCTCCGGTGCCGAGCGCTGCCTGCTCCGCGGAGCTGAGCCCAGAGCAGAGCCGGGAGCGCTGACAGCACAGCGGGGAGCGCTGGAGAGGAGCGAGGGGCCGGCAGGAAGCGATGGTGTGGCACGGAGGGAGGAAACGCCGAGGGCCTGAGCTCACCGAGCCTCGGGCCATGCCCGCTCAGCCTCACCAGCCCCGTGCGTGTTTGTTGTTCTGCTGCCCGATTTCCACTGAGGTCATCGGGAGCAGCCTTTGCTCCCCGCACACGGGGATCATTGCCATTGTTCTCAGTGTTCTGCCTGTGATGACAAAAAGCCTGTGGCACCTCCAGCTCTTCCTTGCCACTGCCTCACACTGAGGGCAGAGCTCAGCAGCTCCTCCCAAGCATGATCCTGGGACAGGGAACAGCTGGAGCTGTGCCAGGGCAGGTTTGGGTTGGAGATCAGGAAAGGTTCATCCCCAGAGGGTGCTGGCACTGCCCAGGCTGCCCAGGGAATGGGCACAGCCCCGAGGCTGCCAGAGCTCCAGGAGAGCTTGGACAGTGCTGCCAGGGATGCCCAGGGTGGGGTTGTTGGGGGTCTGTGCAGGGCCAGGGGCTGCCCTGGATGATCCCTGGCTCCCTCCCCACCGAGGTTCTGTGGTTGTTCCCTGCAGAGAGAGCCAACCTGGCCGGGGTGCGGCACATCCTGCTGGTGCTGTCGGGGAAGGGCGGCGTTGGGAAGAGCACCCTCTCCACTGAGCTGGCCCTGGCGCTGCTGCACGCCGGCAAGAGGGTGAGTGAGCCTCTGGGGAGCTGGCTCTGCCCTTCCCTTCCTGCCCTCAGCTGGGCTGGGGCAGTGTGTGGATTCTCTGTGAAAATGTGATTTGTGATAGTGTGATCCAGTTCAGGTACTGCAGTTCATTTCTCCTTTGTCTATTTTATTAAATCACCCAATATTTATTGTTGAATTTGGCACTGGGACGTGACTTTGCTGCTTTGTGGTGTCACTCCCTCTGTGGGGTGAAGTGGGTGAGCTCAAGGACTGTTAAATGGGGATAAAAAGGAAATGTGTGGGCAGGGGACAGACTGAATTCCCTGAGGACCTTTCTAAAGGCTCTGTGCAGCCTGTGCCACTTGGGTTCTGGCATAAAGCACTTGGAAACACCCAGGGGATGCTCCTTGGGGAGCAGGAGGTCAGGAGGGATATGAAATTTAAAGCATTTGTGTTCCAAATGTGGCTGTTGTGTATCAGATCCAGGGCACCCCCAACAAGGAGAGGAATGATGCATCTGACTCCATCTTATCAGAAGGCTAACTAATTACTTTATTATACTATATTATGGTACACTAAATTACATTTCATCTAAACTGAATCTGCCAAGCACTCAGCTCTGCAGACAGCTGCACAGAATCTCATGACTGTCAGCCCACAGACCCAACACTCACACACACACTTGGCCCTGACAGGCCAAGGAAACAAAACACCATCACTGTGGGTAAACAATCTCTATATTGCATTCTGCTTTGGCACAACACAGGCACAGCAAGTGAGGTAAGAATTGTGTTTTCTTTCTCTGACGTTCAGAGAATGTGAAACCCTGCCGGGGTTGGCTGTCAGTGGTCTCTGCCCCAGCACAGGAAAAGGTGGTTCTGGGCAGGCTGCGCTCTGAAGAAGGAGTCTGGACTCTTGCTTTTGCTCTTCAGTTGGGTTTATTGTTCCTTATCTACAAAGTTTTTCTGTCTGTCCAGCCAAGGTCTGATCAGCAAGACAGCCAAGGGCACTCTCTCCCGCCCACGGGGTGCTTGTCTCTTTTATAGTGAAAACTACGTATAAGATATTTACCTTTAATTTCCAATACTTTTCGTTCTTGTTGGCAAGTGCACTTTCCCTATGAACCAATCCACACATGCCAACATCATCCTGAACATGGATGCCAAGGAGAAGAAAGAAGGACAGGGCATGCCCAAATCCCTCCATCTTAGAAACCCCTGACCTCCATGTATAGAATTTCAAACCCCCCTGTACAAGGTTCAAAACCCCCCTGTACAGTGCTCCAAAATTTTTTCCTTCACCCTGTGATTCCTACTACTGTGCCACTTAAACTTGTGTGGCCTGTAATCCATTATATAAGGTTGGCAATTTGCTCCATGAGTTAAGATCGAATTTCCAGGTGTCTTTGGCTTCCTGCCAGGGTCTCCGAGCCCCTGCCAGGGCTTTGAGACATCCAGGGCATCCAGAGAGATGCTCTGGGTTCCGACAAAACCCAGGAATACTCTTGGGAAGAGCTGTGCCTTTTCTGTGTGCAGAGAAGTGAGGTGGCAGTTGTGGAACACCCAAATCGGGGTGCCCGGGGGCTCCTGAGCCCGCCCTGAAGGCTGTGCCTGTCCCCAGGTGGGGATCCTGGACGTGGACCTGTGCGGGCCCAGCATCCCGCGCATGCTGAGGGTGCAGGACAGCGCTGTGCACCAGTGTGACAGCGGCTGGGTGCCCGTCTTCGTGGGCCAGGACAAGGCCCTCGCCCTCATGTCCATCGGCTTCCTGCTGGAGCGCCCGGACGACGCCGTGGTGTGGAGGGGACCCAAGAAAAACGGTAACGCCGGGGCTTGCTGCTGGGCAGCCTCCTGTGAGCCCTCCTGCAGCTGCTGCTGCCTCCTGGAGAGCTTATTCCCTGGGGGAATGAAGCTGCTGTTCCACGAGGGTGGGTTGAAGTCACTCGGATGGGGACAGTGCAGCACAGCCTTGTCCCCTCTCCCTGTGCCACCTCCCAAGCCCGTTGTGGTTTGGGGTTTTTTATCTGCCCCTTTTATTTCCATAGCTTTGATCAAACAGTTTGTCACCGACGTGGCCTGGGGGGAGCTGGACTTCCTCATCGTGGACACACCACCGGGCACGTCCGACGAGCACATCTCCACCGTGGAGGCCCTGAGGCCCTTCCAGCTGCTCGGGGCAGTCCTGGTCACAACGCCTCAGGTGGGACACGGAGCTGGAATTCCTGGCAGGCAGCACGTTTGGAGGGGGGAAATGCACCCCAGGTTTGCCCAGGGCTGACTGTGGATGCTTGTTGTACACATGTGCTCTGGGGGCACAGTCGGCGTGGCCAGAGGGACCCCAATGGCTGCTGTTCCCCTCAGGCTGTGTCCGTGGGGGACGTGAGGCGGGAGCTGACCTTCTGTAGGAAGGCAGGACTGCACATCCTCGGCATCGTGGAGAACATGAGCGGCTTCGTGTGCCCCCACTGCTCTGTGAGCCCTCCTGACCTTCCTGTGCAGCCCTGGGGCTGCTCTGGGCCCTTCCCTGTGCTGGTGGGGTGGAGAATTGGGAAGTGCCATGAGGGTGGTGCTGTGAGCCAGGGAGGGGAGAGCTGCCAGCTTTGGGCTCTGCTGTCCTGAGGGGAGGGAGAGGGCAGGGCACAGGGCATGCCTGGGGCTGCAGGGTGGAGGGGAGCTGGCCCTGCTCAGCTCCTGCCCTCTCACAAGGGCTCTGGCCTTCCTGACTCACTGCTCTTCCTCCCTCAGGAATGCACAAACATCTTCTCCAAAGGGGGAGGCGAGGAGCTGGCCAAGCACGCCGGGGTGCCCTTCCTGGGTGAGTGGCTGTGCAGCAGAGCTCTGCCCAGGGCTGCCTCGTGGTGCTCTGGGAGGGCTGAGCACAGGGAAGGAGCAGCACGGGGGCAGGGGCGCTGGGCTGTGAGCCCCAGGCACCTGGGCAGAGCTGAGGTTTGTGCTTTACTTCTCTGCCATCCCAACTTCTCACAGTGGGCCCCTGGCCCTGCTGGGGCAGAGGTGGTGATGCCAGCAGCGTGCTCTGACTGGTGACATCGTGGTCATGGTATAAACAGGCCTGGAGATGCATGAGAACCATGTTGGAATGTCTGGAACCTTCCTGAGAATGGGGCTGAGGGCTGAACCCATCCCTGGACAGGGCTGGGATCAGGTGGGAGAGCCCCTCTCATGAAGCACCAGGGTGGGGCGGGGTCTTGGAGGCAGAGGAAGTGGTTGGAGGTGAGAATTATCTCCTGGAGAGCCCAGGGAGGGCAGTGGGGGCTCTTCCCTACCACGTCCCTGGAGTTGACTGTGGCAGTGTGTGTTTTATCCCTGGCTGCAGACCTGGGCCCTAAAGGGAGCGAGCTCTCACTCTCCCTCCCCTGTCCCACAGGCTGCGTCCCCCTGGACCCCCAGCTCAGCCAGAGCTTGGAAGAAGGCAGAGACTTCATCCAGGAGTTTCCCAAGAGCTCTGCCTTCCCTGCCTTGACTCACATTGCCCAGCAGATCTTGGACACATCGCAGAGGAGCTCCTGAGGCAGGTGTGGAGCTGGACTGGTGCCAGGCTGGCAGCCCAGCAGCGGGAAGGGGCAGGAACTGTTCAACTCAAGCTGGGGTGTGAGGGGGGGAGCACAGATTCCTGCTGCTGCTGGCAGTCCCAGAGGGAAGAAGCCACATCCCCTCATACTCAGAGAGACTCTGGAGCTGCAGTGTCCAGGCTGTTCTTCCCTGAGCATTCCCACATGGTTCTGGTCACCTGGATCATGGCTCCATGTGCTGCTGCCTTCTGCTGCCCCTGCCTGATGGATCACACAGGCCTTGCTTCAGTGGCTGGCTCGTGCTGGGTGCTCCCATGTGGAGCCAGGCCAGGCCCCTGAGCTCGGAATTCCCGGCTGGCTGGTTCCTGATGGGCCATGAGGGCACAGCACAGCGTGGGCTGGGCTGAGGAAGCACCTTCAGGAGCTGCATCCCATCGTGCTGGGAAGGAGCCCTCAGGCCTGCTGGGCTTCTGTGACTCAGGAATATTTTTCAAGGTTCCAGGCAGTAAACCCTTTTCTTAAAATGCAGGTCTGTGAAACTTCTGTTTTTCCATGGCTTCAGGCCTCGCTGTGTCTCTGAGTCTTGGCCTTTCACATACATCAAGGTGCTTCCTGCTGTTCCCTGGTTTCCTTGATGGAATTCAGCTAAATCTCTCCTATAACAGCATCAGGATCCAGCCTGTCCCTTGTCTTGCTGTGAGTCAGCCCTGGCAGCCCTTCATGGAGCTGTTCTCCAGCCCCAGCCTGGGGCTCCTCTGTGTCCCCAGGTGGTTCCTGCCTCTTCCACTTCCCAGTGTCCTGTTCCCTGCCCCTCTTCCCATGGACTGTTGCTCCCACGGGAGCTGCCCTCCTCTGGCAGACTTGAGTTAAGCTGGGGAAGCCATGAAGGTGGTGGCCTTGCATCTCACCTCCCTCCCTCACAGACTCTCTGAGCTGCTCCTGCCTGCCTCCCTCTCTGCCTTTGGGACTCCCCCTCGCTGTGAGGTTTTGGGAAGGCAGGGAAATCCTGGATTTCCACTAACGAGCCTGGATTCCAGCAGGTAGGAGCAGGAGCAGCACCCAGCCCTGCTCCCACTGCACAAGGACACCCGAGCAGGTTTCCCCTCATGCAATTTTCCAGGAAAATTTTGTCTGACCTTTGGACACTTATCTGGGATTTGGAGAGCTGGGCAGTAGCTGGAATCTGTCAGGGCTGTTGGCTTCTGTGGGATAGCTGGGCATTTCTTGCTCCCTCCCTGGGAACAAGCCACCCCCCCAAGGCTTGCAGGAAATGCTGGGAGCCCCCTGGGATCCTGAATCCCTCACCCCGAGGGGTTCTGGGGAGAAATCCCAGCCACTGGCAGCACGAGCTTTGGAAAAAACGTAACTTACAAGGTGGGTTGCAATAGCTCCAAAGGTTTATTTGTCTGCTGCCATTTATCAGGTGAGCAACCAGTGCCTTTCTGTGCCCTGCCTACACCTGCTGCTGCAAGGAATCATTGCAGCAAGTCCTCTGCCCCTTCCCTAAGCTCGGGGGGGCTTTTAGGATTTCTCCACTGCTCCATGGCAGGAAAACTCTTTGTTTTGTCTCATAAAAGTCCTGGCCTGGGCAGGGCTGCCCCTTGCTGTGGCTGCAGGGCTGGGGGTGCAGCATTCCCCCAGCCAGAGATTCTCCTGCTGGGAGCTGGGAGCAACCACGCTGTGCCCTGGGGGCTGCTATTTAAATATTAAAGGACTGAAATACTCAGTTTGAAGCCCAGGGGGCTGCTGCCCATCCAACATCTTCTGAGCAGGGCGGCTGCTGGAGGCGGTGGCAAATCCGTGCTCTGGCCGGGGTGGCCACGGGGCCGGGATGAGGGTCCCTGGGAGGGCCAGCCCGGCTCAGCAGTGAGCAAAGCTGTCCTCGGCAGTGTCACGCAGGTCCAGCCCCGCCAGGCCCGGGGGCTGCAGGCAGGTGAGGTTGTTGAAGGTGTAGACGGGGACGTGGCTGTCGTCCCCCTCGGCCACCGACTGCACGAAGCGCGGCACCACGGCCGGGTGCTGCAGGGAGAAGTCCCGCAGGCCCTTCAGGGAGCAGTTGCAGTGCCAGTTGTTGCCCCCCAGCCACAGCTGCTCCAGGGTGAAGGGAGGGCACAGGAATGCCACCGAGAAGGTCTCCAGGGAGTTGTTGCTCAGGCTGAGGTGCCGCAGGTTGGCCAGGGGGGAGATGACGCTGTTGTCCA
This sequence comes from Passer montanus, assembly GCF_014805655.1. Taxonomy (NCBI): domain Eukaryota; kingdom Metazoa; phylum Chordata; class Aves; order Passeriformes; family Passeridae; genus Passer; species Passer montanus. The sequence goes on along the minus strand of NW_024373256.1, from coordinate 14,859,226 downwards.
GTGTCTCCAGCTGGTTGTGGGAGAGGTCGAGCCAGAAGAGTCTCTGGAGCGGGCTGAAGGTGTCCTGGGAGATGTCCAGGAGCTGGTTGGAGGAGAGGAAGAGGTACTCCAGGTTGCTGAGCCCCGTGAAGAGCCGGGGCGAGAGGTGGCTCAGCCTGTTGTGCTTCAGGTCGAGCTCCAGGAGCTCGTGCAGGTCGCTGAAGCTCTGGTCCTCGATGACAGAGATGCTGTTGTGCTGCAGGAAGAGCCGCCGCAGGCTGGAGAGCCCGGAGAAGCTGTTGGCCCGGACCCTGCCCACGCAGCTGTGCTCCAGGTGCAGGCTGTGCAGCCTGGTGACCCCCTTGAAGACAAAGTCAGGCAGGACCTTGATGCAGTTGGCAGACAAGTGCATCACGGCCACGTTGTGCAGCCCCAGGAAGGCCCCGGCCCTGATGTCCTGCAGCTGGTTGTTGTTGAGGCTCAGCACCTCCAGCTGGCCCAGCCCCTCGAAGGTCCTCTCCGCCAGGCCCCGGATCCGGTTGTGCCCCAGCTGCAGCTCCTCCAGGAACTGGAGGTCCTTGAAGGTCCTGGGCCTCAGGCTGGTGATGGCGTTGGTGGACAGGCGCAGCACGTGCAGGCTCAGCAGGCCCAGGAAGGTGTCCTCGTAGAGCGAGACCAGGCGGTTGTGGGACAGGTCCAGCCACCGCAGGGACTTCATGCCCATGAAGGCGCGGGGCGCGATGGCGGTGATCTGGTTGTGGTTCAGGTACAGCTTCTGCAGCTTCTGCAGCTTGACGAAGACGTTGATCTTGATGCCCTTGAGCGCGTTCCCGCTCAGGTCCAGCTCCTTCAGCTCGGTGAGGCTGCAGAAGAGCTGGTGCTGCAGGTAGGGCAGCTTGTTGCCCGCCAGGATCAGCTCCCTCAGGTTGGGCAGGTCGTGGAACACCTTGTCGGGCAGCACCACCAGCGAGTTCCAGCCCAGGTTCAGGTACCAGAGGTTGGAGAGCCCGGCAAAGAGCCCTTCCTCCACCTTGCTGAAGTGGTTGTTGTTGAGGCTGAGGGACACGAGGTTCTGCGTGTGCAGGAAGGTGTGCGGGGCCAGGTGCCTGAGGCGGTTGCGCTCCAGGTGCAGGTGGTAGAGGCTGCGCAGCCCGTGGAAGGCGTGCTGCTCCACCGAGCCCAGCTGGCTGCTCTGCAGGTCCAGGAAGTCCAGGGCTGACAGGTTCCTGAAGGCTGCAGCCGGCAGCAGAGTGAAGTTGTTGCCGTCCAGCCACAGGGCTTTGGCGTTGGGGGGCACGTCCTCGGGCAGGCGGCTCAGGTTGCGGCCGCTGCAGAAGACGTTCAGCTCCTCGCTGTAATCGTCCAGGCTGCAGGCGCAGGGGCTGGGGCAGCGCGGAGCCTCGCCGTCCCCCGGCTCCTTCGGGGGGTCCCCCCCGGGGGGCTGCGAGGCGGCAGCCAGCAGCAGGGCCAGGGGGAGCACGAGGGGGATGCCTGCTGGGGGTGGCGGAGAGGGGACAGCGTCAGTGCCGGGCTGGGCTGCTCTAGGGGACACCCCTGGGACACCCTTGGGGCACCCTTGGGACCCCTTGGTGCCCGCACCGCCGGGGCTCGGGGGGATGAAGGGGTCACTCCCGGCCCGCTGCGCACACGGGGCAGCTGCGGGGCTTTTCAGGGGCTGGATCCCTTGGGAAACGCTCCGAGATCACCCCCCACTGCTGGCACTGCTCTGACCCCCCGAAATTCATCTCCATGTTGCAGCGGCAGCTTCTCCCTGTCCTGGGAAAGGCCCCCAGACCGCTGTCCCCGCTCCTCCCCGGCTGCCCCCGGGGCTCGCTCGGCACCGGAGGGTCCCGGTCCCACGGTCCCTGCCCATCCCTGCGCTGCCCAGCCAGGTGTGGGCTCTGCCCTGCCGTGCCTGCAGCCCCCCAGGCAGCTCGGGGCCCCCAAAATGTCCTGTGAGCAGTGGAGGAGGAGCAGAGTAAAGGGTGACTGGAGCCCGGGCAGAGCCTGAGCGTGTCCCCCCGGTCCCCGCGTGTCCCCCCAGCCCGGCCCGGGCAGTTCAGCCTCACCTTTGCCTGCGCTCATGGCGGCGGGCAGGGCAGGGCTCCCGCTCCGCTCTCCGGCCCCTCCGACTGCGCAGGGATGGATGGAGCAACCACCTTGACGCCTGTCCAGCCACCCGCCCGGCCGGGCTTAACCCCACTGCTGCTGGCCCGGCCGGGGCAGTGGCACCGGCACGGCTCCTCGGGACTGCCCCTGGGGCAGCTCGGGACAAGGACACGCAACGAGATGTCCCGACCCTGATGGGGGCCCTGCAGAGGGGGGTCCTGCCAGAGATGGGGTCTGTGTGGGCTCTGAGCCTGGAGGGAGGAATGGGGCAAGCTCAGAGGGTGTCCCAGCTCCGTGCCCTGAGCTCCTGGAGGGTGTGAGCAGCAGCACGGACCCTGCCCTGCCCTGCCCTGCCCTGGGTAAGCCCTGGCACTGGGTCCTCACTTTCCATCAGGACACAAAAACCACACTCTGGGGCTTGGAGCATCCACAGGACACCGGGGTTAAGGGTTTGGGGACCAGCCTTAGTGCAGGGTGGGCTGAAACACCTGAGGGTTTATGGTGATGCAAGTGGGAAATGAGTTGGGAAAAGGGAAAAAACTTCCCTGTGTGGTACTAAAAACCTCAGGGCAGAACCCTCAGCCCCTCGTGGGCATCTTCCCATTTTCCCTCCTGTCTTGCCTTGTGAGTGGGAATGGTGCTGGGAGCTCTACACCCTGCTGTGCCCAGTGCTTCTGTGCCAAACTGAGAGCACAGCCAGGGTCCCCCTGCTGGGGTGGTGGCCCTGGGGGTCCCCTGCTCCTCTGCCAGCCCCCAGGCAGTGGGATGAGGGCGGGTGATGCCCCAGGGCTGGCAGATCACACTCTGCCCCTGGCAGCTCATCAAAACCACCCTGGGAGGCCGCTGACCCCATCCTGTGTCCCAGGTTATTTCCCCACCAGGCTCCAACACAGAAATCTTTCACCAGTTTCCAGGAAAGAAACAGAAAGAAAAAGCCCCGGCAAGAGGAGCCCTGAGGCCAGAGAGCAGAGCCATGGCTGAGCCTTCCCCTGTCCCCTCCTCCCTGGAGCTGCACCAGGCTGGCACCACGGGCACCCTCAGCTCCAGGAGCAGCAAGCTCTGCCCTGCAGCTGCTCTTCCCAGCCCTGCCTCCCCAGGCTGCTCTGCGAGGAGCAGGGATTCACTCCCACCATTCCCACACCACGGGCACCCCACCATGCCCCACCTTGCCCCTTCCCCTGGGAGCCTGGCACTTCCCCAGCTCCCAGGCCACACCTCGGCTCCTCACCCGGCATTGCCATGCCCGTGGAAAGGAGTTGGAGAGAGACATCCAGGCTCCAGCCTCACCACCCAACTTTCCCACAGGCTCTGCTTTCCCTCTTCCCTTTTGGCCCCGAGTGGAATCCTCCTCCCCCTCTATTTTAATCCTGTCTTCTGGGAATTTATAGATCAGGAGGGAGAAGTGAGAGATAGGGATACATGCACCCACTAATAGGCACTGAGCACATATTGACACAAGGTGTAATCAATCTGGAAGCCAAAAAGAGCTGAACCAGCACAGGTCAGCCAGCCAAAACCCACAAAACCTCGTTGGGAAGTTTAAACAAGCCCTGCCTGCAGCTGGGAGCAGGTTTATCCCTGCCTCCAGCACCCTCCCTGGGGAAATATCAAATGAGATGCAATGGGAAATTGAGGAGGGAAACAGGGAAATCCCTTCCCAGAGTGGTTGTGGTGCAGGGAGGAGCTGGGCCCATCTCCACCTTTAGAGATCCTTGAGGCATCTCCTCCAGGCCTGTCTGTGCCCCTGAACCTCCCTGGCAGCCTCGTCCCCACATGGGTCCTGTGGCAGGAGGTGCTGGGACCCTGCTGCTCCTGCTGCCCATGTGCCCCCGTGGGGACCTGGCTTTGGGTCCCCACCACGCCTGTCCCCTCCCCAGCGTGTCCCTGGCTGGTGTGGACCCCCTGTGTGACCCCCCACCCCTCCAGCTCCTGCAGATAAACTCCAGCCCGGGCCAAAGTCTGAGCCCCTCCCTGGTTGCCATGGAGAAGGCTGTAATGGTATTAGGAAAAGCAGCAAAATCATTAAAAAGTAGTTTTTAAACCTATTTAAACTCTAAGGAATCATTTACCTTCCCCAGCAGCTCCTGCAGGTCCCTCCCCAGGGGTGGGACATGCCACCAGCTGTCCCTGCTGTCCCTGCTCTGTCCCCGGGCTGGCCGGCCTGGGGAGGGGACAGTGCTGGGCCACATCTGCTGTGGGAGCCCGGCAGGTCCCCACCAGGCAGGGCGAGTGACCAGGGCCACTCTGCACAGCAGCAGGGACAGCACCCACCCAAGGAGCCCTGGGGAGCCGGGAGGTGACACGTGTGGCACTGTCACTGCTGAGTTAGGGAGTATTTTTAGCAGATCTTGCCAAATATTGTCCCTGTCTGGAGGAGGGCATCTCGTGTTGCGAGGGTAGCCAGCGCTCCTGCTCCTCGTTCAGGACCAAAACCGTGCCCAGCGAGAGGGGAGGGGTGACACCAGCACCACAGGGCTCGTGCCATCTGCTGGGGACACCAGCAGGGGCCCAGCCCCAGGGGTGGCACTGTGCCTGACGCTCACCCTGGTCCCTGCTGCTGGTAAAGGTCCCCGTGGGCATCTCTGAGTGCCCCGGCTGCAGAGCCTCGTGTGGGAGGCTGGGAACGGTGCCCGATGTTCTGGAGCTCCAGGGATGGCAGTGCCTGCCCTGGTGGCACACGTGGCCACCGTGTCACCAGCACCAGACTGGTTGGACTGGAGAGGTGAGGCCGTCCCCAGGATGTGACTCAGGGTGGTCAGGGCCATTGCTGGAGGCAAAGATGGGGAAATTCCCAGACTCTGAGGTGTGGGGAAGAGGGGCCCTGGGAGCGGGGTTTGGAGGCACAGGGAGGGCAGGAGGGCAGCGGCTGGCACAGTGGAACTGTGGAGAACACAGGGAAGGGAGGCACGGCCGTGCCTGAGCCACCCTGAGGGCAGTGCCAGGGCGGGCAGGGACGGGGGGTGCTGCTCTCCGTGTGCCCTGTCAGCTCTCCGTGTGCCCTGTCAGCTCTCCGTGTGCCCTGTCACCTCTCCGTGTGCCATGTCAGCTCTCCGTGTGCCCTGTCAGCTCTCCGTGTGCCATGTCAGCTCTCCGTGTGCCATGTCAGCTCTCCAGAGCCGGCCCGGAGGGAGCAGCCTGCTGGGATGGGGCAGAGGGAGCAGAGCTTTCCTCCTGCCCGAGATCACAGCCCCACCCCATCCTCCAGCGCCTCCCCGCCTGCCCCATCCCAAATCTCCTCCCAGCCCCGCAGGGAAGCGCCTGGAGGTGCCGGGGGTGACAGACGGGACGTGGGGTGGCAGTGGGTGCTGGCAGCCTGTCGGACAATACCCTCTTCTGACCCAGGGATGGGGCTACTGAGAGGCGTTTCTGATCTCAAATTTTACATACAAACACCTGTAAACCTTCTATCAAACCCTAAAAACCCCCTACAAATCCGTTTTCCACAGAACCCACAAACCAAACCTCCCCTGGGTGCATCACCAGGGGTGCTCAGCAGGGCAGGGAGATGTTCCCCCCTGAGCCCCCCAGAGCTCACAAACCCACCCCAGGATGGAGCCCGGGACAGGGCAGACCTGGGCGGGCCAGAGCAGATCCCGAGGGCACCCTGGAGATGGCTGGGGGCTGGAAGAACCTTTCCTGCTCTTCCTGGGGTGGTGAGAGAGGTTCTGCAGCTCCCTCCTCCTCTCCCTTGCCCAGGCTGGGAGAGCTGGGGCTGTCCAGCCTGGACAATCCCCTGTGGCAGCCTGGGGGCCTGGAAAAGTGACACAGGGAAGCTGTTCCTCAAGGCAGGAGAAACGGTGCCGGTTTAAACCGAGAGAGGGTGGATTTAGGCTGGGTATAAAGAGAAAATGTGCTGGGGGGGATCGGTGGGTGCCCAGAGGATTCCCCATCCCTGGGCAGCGAGGCTCGGGCACCTCGGGTATCCCGAGTATCAGTGTGCTATCCTGGGTATCACTGTGCCCTCCTGGCATCCCGGGTGTCTGTGTGCCCCCCTGGCATCCCGGGTGTCCGTGTGCTCCCCTGGCATCCCGGGATGAACCTGGCAGTCCCGGAGCGGGCTCGGAGCCCCTGTGCTGGTGCTGGAAGCCAGATGGAGCCATCACTGCGCCGAGCCCGTGCGGCTCTGCCAGAGCTGGGGAGGGGCGGCTGCTCCCCCGCTCCGCCGGGGTGCCCTGGGGGGCACGGGGCCGTGTGTGACCCTGGCACGGCTGGCACGGCTGGCAGGGCTCGGTGCAGGGACTGCCCCCCCTGCAGCTCCGCGGGTTTAGGAGCGGTTCCATCTCCCAAAGCCGCGCTCCGGGGCTGGGTTTAAGGGGTACCCGGGTGAAACCCCTCAGGCAGAGCCGGGATTTGGCTCTGTGGGCTTGTGTGCTTTCGTCCGGAGCGGTGGTGGAGATTCAGTGGCACCCCAAAATTTAATTTCTCAGCCCGAATCCGCTTTCTGTGGTGTTGCCCGACACAAAATTTGCGTTGTAGTCCCAGCCCCAGGGAGAAGCGGTCACTGTCGCTCCTGGTGCCGGTAGGGCACCTGGCAGCCGGGTTATTTATTGCACAAATAACGCCGTGTTTGCATATGTTAATTGCGTTAATTGGAGCTGCGGCTCAGGGAGCGGCCGTGTGATGGGTGCGGCTGAGCCCCCCCAAATCAGGGTCTGGGGGTCCGGGGCAGCGTCCGGGGGCTGTGGGATGGGGGTGCCCATCCCTGGGGTGCCCGGGTGGGGCTGAGACCCCCGGGGTGCCTCGGGGAGCCCTCGGGGAGCGGAGCTCCTGCTCGGCTCCGCCGTGGGCAGGGTGTGAACGCTGGGTGTGAAGAGACTGTGAATTCTCATCAACACTTCCATTACCTTAATAAAATTACTTCAGGTCTGTTAAGCTCTTTTGCAGAAAAACAAGCGCAATTGCACGGTTTGCTGGCTTCTCCTTCCCCCGACCCCCCGAAGGGCTCAGCCCCCGGCTCCGTGCACCTTCCCCGGGGGTCTGGGCTCTCCTCAGCACCTGGACAGGTGAGGAGCTCTGCTTGTCACGGAGCCCGTCAGGATGGCCCCTCTCCCTCTCATCTGCTGGCTCTGACAGATCCTGAGGAGTTATTCAGAGCTTTGGGCTTTTTTGAACATTATATTGTCAAAGCTTTTTTTCTGTGGGAGACAGATTCTTACCTAAACTCACCCACTCTCCAGAAATAGCAGCAATAATAAGCCTGAAACGAGGAGATAAAGAGCTGGAATTCGTTTTAGAGTCATGGAAGAGTTTGAGTTGGAAGGGCCCTCTGAAGGTCTCCCAGTCCATCTGATTTCACCCCTGTTCAAGGTTTTCCAGGTTATCCCCTCTGCCCTGCACTCCCTGTTACCCTCACTCTGACCCTGGAGATTCTCCAAACGCTTTTGGCTGTGGGATTTGTCCCATTCCAGCCTGGCAGCTCCCACTTTGGAGCCAGCAGCAGCACCCAGACCAGGCTAATCCAGGCTTGTTTCAGTGCATGCTTTGCTTTAAAACATTCTTTTTCCACACAGCAGCTCTGGTGTGAAGGGATGAATTGGGAAAGGTCTTTGCTGCACCACAACTTAGAGATGCTGGGACCTCTGGAGCAGCTCTTTGGCAGGGGAGGTTCAAGGTCTGCAGGGATGCAGAGGAATTTTCCCGGAAGAAAATCAGATACTGTGGGATGGGCTTGGAGCAGGTGGTTGGTTTAGTGGGTTAATTATTGGGTTAGTCAGCCCTTGAAATCATGGAATGGTTGGGGTGGGAAGGGACCTTAAAGCCCATCCAGTGCCACCCCTGCCATGGCAGGGACACCTCCCACTGTCCCAGGCTGCTCCCAGCCCTGCCCAGCCTGGCCTTGGGCACTGCCAGGGATCCAGGGGCAGCCGCAGCTGCTCTGGGCACCCTGTGCCAGGGCCTGCCCACCCTCCCAGGGAACAATTCCTTCCCAACATCCCATCCATTCTTGCTCTTCATTAATTCTAAACTTCTCCTCTATTACTTTAAAATCCCCCCCTGTCCTATCACTGTCAGCTCATGTAAAAAGTCCCTCTCCCTCTTTCCTGTCAGCCCCTAGAGCACTGGAATATCCCTGCACTGGAGCTGGAGGCCATCCCTGCAGCCAGGGTTGGGAAGGGTCCATGCAGGGGCTGGTACCCCCTCCCTGCCTGCCCGGGGCTGTTCCTGAGCTGCTCGCTCCAGTCTCTGCTGTGGGCTGAGCTGGGAGCACAGACTCCTCCTGGGAAGTGCCAGTGCTCTCCCTCCAGCAGCTCCCAGGGCTGGCAGCTTTGGAGCCACCTTAAAATCCAGGTGGAAGCCTCTGGCAACCAGAGTTGGTAGCAACAGCGCTGGATCTCCTTAGAGATCCCTCCTGGGCTTCTCAGTCGCTGCCTGCCCAGCCCGAGCAGAGCCCCTGAGCACATGGACCTGGGGATCATTGCAGAGAATGAGAGTGTGAGTATTCTGACAGAGCGCCTCGCTGCCCGAAAATCCAGCTGTGAATTTCTGCAGCTCCTCCCCAGCTCCTGGAAGCAGCACTGTGCCAAGGAAATCCTAACCACGGGGAGAAATGGCTGCTGCAAAGGCTGGCTGGGATCTGTCCAGGCTCTGCAGAGCTCCTCCAGCAGCAGGGTGGGCTGGGGCAGGGGGAGAGGAGGGCCCTGCAGCTGCTCTGTGCCTCCAGGGGCAGCTGGAGGACAGGAGCCAGGAGATGCACCAGCCTGGAGACCCGCGGGAGGAGATGGGGAAACTGCCTGGCTCCAGGACAGACTTCCCAGCCAGGATGGTCCTCAGTGAGGAGGAAAAACTGAAGGTAAAACTTTGGGAGTTGGAGAGAGCTGAGCTGTGATGGCCAGTAGATCCCCAGTGGGAAATCTGGGGGGAATTCCTCCTTCTGGGGGGGGGCTCAAACATCACAATGGCCTCAGAATCCAACCATGGCTTCACCGAGTTTGTCTCTCCCAGATTTCCAAAGACCTCGTGGATCTGCAGATCGAGACAAACAAAATGAAGGAGCGTTATGAGACCGAGAACTTCCAGCTGAAAACGATGGTACCCAGTTTGGGAACTGCCCGTTTCAGCCCCACCAGTGCTTCCCCCAGCTCTGCAGCCCCTAGCACACCCACCCTTCCCCTGCCCTCTCCTCCGGGCTTCCGAGGGAGCCGGATTCCCGCGGCAGCCAGCCCCGGGAGCTCGGGATGCTCCCTGGCGGTGCCCTCTGAGCTCTGCCCGTGCAGATGCGGGCTCTGCAGCGGCGGCTGCAGCAGCTGGAGCAGGGGCAGGGCAGCGCCGGGCTCAGCGAGGAGCGGGATTCCCTGCGGGAGCGCCTGCGCCGCCTGGAGAGCAGCCGGCAGGAGCTGGGCGAGGAGTTCATCATCCTCAAGAGCAATTACCTGGCCCTCGGCAGGGAGCTGGACAAGGAGGTGAGAGAGGCTGCAGGGCTCATCCCAGAGCTCGTGCCAGGGGTTATTCCACAGATCCAGCTCAGATCCCGCTGTGCAGGGGCCTTGCTTGGCTTTCATTTGTGCATCCCTACCACAGCTCAGCTCCGGGGAGGCTTCTCATGCAGTTGTACAAATGTTTGTGTTGAGGGACCTCTTAAAGGTCACCAAGTCCACAGAAAACATCCAGTGCCACTCCTGCCATGGGCAAGGACACCTCCCACCATCCCAGGCTGCTCCAAGCCTGCCCAGCCTGGCCTTGGGCACTGCCAGGGATCCAGGGGCAGCCACAGCTGCTCTGGGCACCCTGTGGCCCCAGGGCCGGGGCAGCTCTGCAGGTGGGGTCTCACCTGAGGGGGCAGAGGGGCAGAATCCCCCCCCCCTCCTGCTGCCCACACTGGGGCTCAGCCCAGCCCAGGGGGCTCAGGGGCCCAGGACACATGGCCAGGACATGTCCAGCCTCTGAGCTGGGACAGGCACAGCCTGGCCGTGGGATTGTCCCCGGGGATTTGATGTAAGACAGCTCCTTCCCACAGGGCCTGCAGACCTGCCCGGGCGGTGGGGACAGGCTGGGGACAGGCTGGGGACAGGCTGGGGACAGGCTGGGGACAGAGTTGGGGACAGGCTCCTTCTGGAGCTGGGGACAGGGCTGGGGACAGTGCTAAGGACAGGGCTGGGGACAGGCTGGGGACAGGGCTGGGGACAGAACTGAGGACAGAACTGAGGACAGGGCTGAGGACAGGGCTGGGGACAGAATTGAGGACAGGCTGGGGACAGAGCTGGGGACAGTGCTAAGGACAGGGCTGGGGACAGGCTGGGGACAGAACTGAGGCCAGGGCTGGGGCCAGGGCAGTGCTGAGCCGCTGGCCCCGGCCCCGCGGGCAGAGCCCTGCCGCTCCCCGCTCCCGCGGCGCTGCCCGGGGGTCACGGCGGGGCTGCCCGGGGCCGCTCCCCGGCGCTGCCAGCGCGCTTTGTTTCCCTTTTTTCTGCTTGGCTTGCGCAGCCCGCACGTGAACGGATTGGAGCCGCTCTCATTTCGGGCGGCGGGAAGGGGCCTGGCAGCTTTCAGGTCGACAAGTTCATAAAAACACCGAATTCAAGCGAGTTTCTGATGGTTCCTTAAGAGACAGACCCCTTCCCGCTGACTGCTAGCTCAGCAGTGATTGACCAGAGCCTTTTGGACCCAGATTTGTGTATTTCTTTGGCTGCTCCAATAGCCCTGCCTGTGTCCCCTCCTCTCCCCCCTGCCGCTTCTCCTCCTTTTTGAAGGGGATGCAGTGAGTGACGCGCTCCTGCTCCCTCCCTCCCCCAGCAGATATTTGGCTGCCTCGGCTCGCTGACCTGGTTTTCCATGGCGAGCCGTGCTGGGAAGATGTGAGCAGGAATGCTGCTCCGGTGCAGTGTGCCCGGATGGGCTCTGGCAGAGCAGGACAATGGTCACCCGCGAGTTAGGGACCTCGGGGAGCGATCGTTTGTCTCCCAGAAGCTGAGAAATGGGGATTTCTCACAAGGAGGGATCGCGATCCCGCTGTGGCACGAGGCAGAGCCGCTCTGCTCCCGGCCGTGCCGGGCTCAGGGAGGAACAGCTCAGCCATCAGCACTCTCAGCTGCTTCTTGTCCCCAAGGGGGTGCAGTGTGTTTGTCAAAAGCTGGATTTGCAGGCAGCTGACATCTCTAAGTGATGCGTTTAGCAGGGTAGAGGTAATATCACACAGTTTTCACATGGATCCTGGGATGGTTCAGAGGGTGAAAGCATGCGGGTTCAGTTCTGTGCCAGATAGCATCCTGAGGAACCTCAGAGTCGAGGAATGCTTTGGGGTGGAAGGGACTTTAAAACCCATTCCACCCCCTGCCACGGGACCCCTTCCCCCAGGCCAGGTTGCTCCAAGAAGTGCTGAAGCGGGGCCAGAAGCCAGAGGTGAATTCCTTGGATGCCCTCCATATGCCGAGGAGTTTACCCCAGTTCCTTGGCTCCGACTCCCAAAAATCCCTGCCTGAAGCCAGCGAGGCTCCGACTTGGCAGCCCGGGGCTTGTCGCGACATGGGCCTCTTGCTCATTATGTTCCCAGTGCGGACTTTCCCAAAGGAAATGGGAAAAGCAGCCTGCGGTTCTGCCCCCTCCCCTTCCCGGCGCTCTTCTGGGGGAGACAATGAACCTTTTACACATTCCCAATTACAAGTGCCACTTGTGACCTTGCCAATATGTTGTCATGGCTGCTTGGCGCTGCAGGAGCAGCTCGGCGAGCTCATTCACGGCCCCTGGGCCGGGAGCAGCGGAGCCTCCTTTGTCCGCGGGCTCCGCGCCTGCCCGGCCTTGGGAAGCGCCTCGCAGGAGATGCCAGGCGGGCACTCGGTGCCTGTTTTCTGACTCGCTGTAAATTCTTCCTTTTCAAGGCTCTGACCTTTCCTCGCTCTGCGTTTCCTTCTCCTTTTGTCCCCCCGGCTCGCGGCGGCAGCCCCCGAGGGGACCCAGGCTGCTCTGGGTTCCACACCGGGGTTTTCCCTGGAGCCACGCCAGCCTCGGGGGCTCAGGAAAGGCAGCGAAGCCCAACTCAAACCGGGGACTGCCCCTTTTTTTTTTGCTAAACCGGTCCTTGTGACCCCCGCGATCAAACTGTCAGGGCTGACAGCTGCGGATGGATGGCGCGGGCCGGGGAACAAGCGGAGCTGTCTCTGCGGAGCTGTCAGGTTCCACAGCTGTGGATCTCACCTCTTTGTCAGCCTCCTTTCTCCTCGCTCTCCCCCAGCCCACCCCGTGCTATCTTTTGATAAGCTATTCTCTCCACGGATGACTCAGATGACCTCTGCCTCCCATCCTCCCGATTCACTGCCATGGTAACAATTACTCAAGCTTGTCCCCAGCCATAAACCCCATCAGAGCTTTGTTATCTACACAGAAACCCTCCTGGGAGACATGAATTCCCCCAGCGTTCCCTCCAGATCACCTGGAACGGAGCTTTGCTCCTTCAGATCCTCTTTATCTTTTGGAAATGTGTCACTTCACAGCAGCAGCGCTCTGAACGCTGCCTACAGCGGGCTGTGGGCTGCTGCTGCTGGGAGGCTCCAAACCCAGCTGGGAATGGGACATCTGGAGAGAGGGAGGGAGGGATGGAGGGATGATGGATGGATGGATGGATGGAGGGATGGATGGATGGAGGAGGGATGGATGGATGGATGGAGGGATGGATGGATGGAGGAGGGATGGATGGATGGATGGAGGGATGGATGGATGGAGGAGGGATGGATGGATGGATGGAGGGATGGATGGATGGAGGAGGGATGGATGGATGGATGGAGGGATGGATGGATGGAGGAGGGATGGATGGATGGATGGAGGGATGGATGGATGGAGGAGGGATGGATGGATGGATGGAGGGATGGATGGATGGAGGAGGGATGGATGGATGGATGGAGGGATGGATGGATGGAGGAGGGATGGATGGATGGATGGAGGGATGGATGGATGGAGGAGGGATGGATGGATGGATGGAGGGATGGATGGATGGAGGAGGGATGGATGGATGGATGGAGGGATGGATGGATGGAGGAGGGATGGATGGATGGATGGAGGGATGGATGGATGGAGGAGGGATGGATGGATGGATGGAGGGATGGATGGATGGAGGAGGGATGGATGGATGGATGGAGGGATGGATGGATGGAGGAGGGATGGATGGATGGATGGAGGGATGGATGGATGGAGGAGGGATGGATGGATGGATGGAGGGATGGATGGATGGAGGAGGGATGGATGGATGGATGGAGGGATGGATGGATGGAGGAGGGATGGATGGATGGATGGAGGGATGGATGGATGGAGGAGGGATGGATGGATGGATGGAGGGATGGATGGATGGAGGAGGGATGGATGGATGGATGGAGGGATGGATGGATGGAGGAGGGATGGATGGATGGATGGAGGGATGGATGGATGGAGGAGGGATGGATGGATGGATGGAGGGATGGATGGATGGAGGAGGGATGGATGGATGGATGGATCCATGGATGGATGGAGGGGTGGAGAAGACTTGGCCCTTCTTGCCCTGTGGAGCCCAGCACTGCTCAAACTGCTCCATGGGGAAGGACATTCCTGAAGTGTTGGGAAGCTGAACAGAGGGTGCAGGGTGGGGGCAAGGAGGGAGCTGGAGCTGCAGAGGTGGTGGCAGAGCTGTGTTAGGGCTGGCACTGAGGTCTGGATTTGAGTGTGGGATGTGCAGAGGGATAGCATTCCCTGGGAACAACCTTGCTGCCTGGCAGTGCATTCCATGAGAAGCAGAAAATCGCCAGGATCTTTGGATATAGGAGACAGAACTAAAATTAAAACTTGATTTGAGGAGGGGGTGCCTGCCTGGAGCACACACCAGGAGCAGCAGGGATGTGCTGACCAGAGGGGGATTTCAGAAGTTCTCTCCTTCTTGTTTGACCTTGCAGGTGATGAGGAATGAGGAGCTGACCCAGGAGCTGCTCAGCCTGGCCAAAAAGAGCAGCCTCCCCCCTGGCTTGGCCCATCAATCCTCCCCAGGGCTGGGAAGAGGGAGAGCAGCAGGACAGCCCCGCTCTGCTCAGAGGGGGAAGGTGAGGGACTGTCTGCCCTTCCAGCAGCCCCTCGGAGAGCAGGGATCCACCAGGCCCCTTCTTCTCTCTCCCCAAACCAGCCCGAGGATGCAGCTGCCCCTGAACACGAGCAGCAGGAGCTGGAAAGAAACGTGAGTGTGAGGGGCTCTGCTGCAGGATCCTTGGGAAGCAGAGGGGATTGATTCCAACTGCGGCTGGCACCTCCTGCTGCTGACTTGAGTTTTGTGGATCAGCTGATGCCTTGAATCATTTTAAATCCTTTTTTTAAACCCCGCAGTTGCAAAACGAGACAGGAATAACTCCAGATGTGCAGGCAGAGCTGAGGAGGGCAGAGGTGATTCCCTGGGTCCATGCCCTGGCAGGGGGAACACAGACAGGAGCTTAGAAGCCAAGAAGTGCAAAGGAGAATTTTTTCCCTTCTTTCTCGCACTTGAGAAATCTGGGGGTGATGAAGCACCCAAAACTGAGAGCACAGAGATGGTCCCTGCCTCCTCCCCATCTGCAGCCCTTGCAGAACCAGCCTGGGCTCCGCCACCAGCTCCTGCTGGGAATCTCAACGTGAGCGTTTCCCTCGGGAGAGTGACACATGTGTCCCTCCACGTGCCCTGGCTGTGCATCACACACCATTCCTGCCCTGCTGCAGGGCACCAGCCCCTCCCAGTCACAGCAGTCCTTCCCCCAGCATGGCACTGCTCAGCTGGACAAGGGCTCAGCTCGAGGTTCTCCTCACTTTGTCCTCTCTTCACTCAGCCTTCTGCCTCCTCTTCCTCTTCGTTTGTCCCTCAGTTGCTTGGAAACCAGGATCACATAAAAGTGGAGCTGGAAAAACTGAAGAAAACGTATGCTGAGCAGCAGCAGAAGCTGGAGGAGCGAGTGTGAGTGTCCCTCTGCTTGGCCAGGTGTTTGTGGGACTGGATTTGACCCATGGGAGCAGGAGAGGAGGCAGCCTGCCTTTGGGGGGGACAGGAAGGAATGAGGCCTGGAAGGAAAACCTGATGTTTTCAAGGCTCTTCAGAGCTGTCAGATGGAAGTTGGTGGTGTTCAGGGACACCTTGAAAATCCACTGTCGGTGACACACAGCAAACGTGTGACATCCCAGAGATTAGTCCAGCCCAGCCCTTAGCCACAGAGTGGATTTTCCATCACCTTGGAATGGGGTTAATGTCCCAGGAAAGGCTGCCCCAGCAGGAATACTACAGACTCAACCCTCTGAGCTGTGGAGGATGTTCATCTTTGGTGGGGAGAGATTTTGTGGCACAGGTTTACACACACGTTTGGAGGCTGGCAGCTGCTGCTGGGATATTTCTGTCATTCCAAAGCGATTTTCTTCCCAAAGCTGCCTGTGTTGGACCTATGGAGAATCACAGAACCCCAGCATGGGTTGGGTTGGGAGGGACCCTAAAGCCCATCTCATTCCACCCCTTGCCATGGACAGGGACACCTTCCACTGCCCCAGGCTGTTCCAAGCCCGGCCAGCCTGGCCTCGGACCCTCCCAGGGGTGGAGAAGGAGTTGGGGCAGTTCAAACAAACCCCTTTTCCCGCTGTGTGTCCAGGCTGGCGCTGGGGAAGGAGCTGCAGGAGGAGAAGGGAGCGACGGGGCCCGGCGGGCAGGGGCAGGCAGAGCGAGCAGCGGTGAGCCCGGGCTGCCACCAGCCCTCCCCCGGGCTGCCGGGGCTGGGAGCCTTCCATCCAGGTGCTCCAGCACCGCTCCCTCTGCAGGGAGCTTGTCACACCGAGGTTGTCCCCGTGCAGCTTCTCCTGCACGTGCTGGAAGTGCTGCTTGCAAAGCTGGTGGGAGGAATTTTGCTCACTGGTTTGCAGAAAGAGTTGGTGGAATCACCGGGGTGGGGGGTGGCAAATGACAGAAAGCAGCAGGGGAATAGGGATTATAAACATTTCCAGTGGGTTCGTGTGAAAATCCAGGACCTTCCCAGCTCTAGTGAAGCCAGATGTCTGGAAATGAAGCCCCTCAGCTCTTAGAAGTGTCTCGGCTCCTGCTCCCCGGCCGGAGGAGCAGGCCAGCAGGATTTCTGTTTGCTGTGCCAGGTGCTGCTCACGTCCCAGGGCCAGCTCCAGGAGGTGGAGGCGGAGAACTCCCGGCTGCAGCTGCAGCTGAAGGAGCTGAACGAGGAATATCGCTGCCGGCTGGCGCAGCACGCCCGGGACCTGGCAGTGGGTACCCAGCCCTCCTGGCCCGGAGGTGCCACAGAACCATGGAATAGCCACAGTGGGAAGGGACCCACAGAGAGCATGGATCCAGCCCCTGGCCCTGCACAGACCCCCAGCAATCCCACCCTGGGCATCCCTGAGATCATTGTCCAAGCTCTCCTGGAGCTCTGGCAGCCTCGGGGCTGTGCCCATTCCCTGGGGAGCCTGGGCAGTGCCAGCACCCTCTGGGAGATGAACCTTTCCTGATATCCAACCTGACCCTCCCCTGGCACAGCTCCAGCCGTTCCCTCAGGCGTCTCCATACTGGCATCCTCCTCTTGTAGGCTGCTGCCAATAAATTAGAGTAATTACATAAAGAAAGGGGGTTTTTTAATCCCTGTTATCTGACCAAGAAAAGTCCCAGCAGAAGCTCACCCATAATTTTGCGTGGCCATACAGGAAATCTGGGTGGGGGAGCTGCCATAGAACCATGAAATGGGTTGGAAAGGACTTCAAAGATCATCCAGTGCCACCCCCTGCCATGGGCAGGGACACCTTCCACTAAAACATGTGATTCCAGGCCTTGTCCAGGCTCACCTTGGGCACTGCCAGGGATCCAGGGGCAGCCACAGCTGCTCTGGGCACCCTGTGCCAGGGCCTGCCCACCCTCCCAGGGAGCAATCCCTTCCCCATATCCCCTCTAACCCAGTGGGAAGCCATTCCCCCTGGATTTCCCTCTCTGTGCATTTACAGAACTACATGGACAGCAAACCCAGCAGCGTGACAGGACACAGCAAAGCCCCAGCTGGCCACGCTGCCATGAAGAACTTTGTGGACAGGATGCTCAGGGACATCCGGGCTTCCTACAAGTGCCGGGAAGAGCAGCTGGCTCGGGCAGCCCGGGGCTACAGGAAACGCATGAAGGACTTGGCCAAGAAGCACGAGAACCTGCTGATTGCCTACGGGTAAACCTCAGGCACCTCCTCCTTAGGGCCAGGTGGAAAAGCCCCAGAGCAGCCGTGCCCTGCCCCGGGAGGAGGCGAGCACGGCTCCCGGGTGGAGCTGAGGGTCTGGAGTGCACCTTGGTCTCCCTGCTCCTGGCAATCCAGCATCAAGCTGCCTCCAGCTGCACGTCAGGGTGCTCTGGACCCCATGGAGCTGCTTGGCACATATGTTCCTCCCACTTGAAGCGCAGGGTGAGAGATTGATCCCGCGGTGGATGGTGTGGAAATGCAGGGGTACCACAAATAGCTCCACCTCCCAGCCCGTCCCTGCAGCGCTCTCAGCTCTCTCGGCAGCTTGGGCTGTGGGAAGCAGCAGAAATACTTGTGGTAAAGAGCCACAAATAGCTCTAGGACAAGCTCCCCTCAGAAACTTCCCCACTTTTCCTTTGCAGGCGGCCAGAAGCAGCAGGTCCCAGGGAGTGGCACCCTGAGGAGCAGCAGGGCTGCTCGGTGGTGTCCCCAGGCAGGGACTGACCCCGTGCTGCTTGCAGGCTGCAGCGGGAGCAGATGCGGTCCCTGGGCTGCAGTGCCATGGACTGTGGCCCTGCCGAGCTCCACTTGTCCATCCCAGAGCCTGAGCTGCTGCCAGGCAGCTCCCGGGAGCTGGCCCGGCTGCGGGAGCAGAAGGCAAAGCTGGAGATGCAGCTGCAGGTAGGGAGGGGAGGGAGCTGGCCTTGCTGGGAAGAGTTCCATGAGCCCCTTCCTTGAGGCATTTGTAGGATTGGTTGGGTTGGAAAAGCCCTCTCCGATCATCCAGTCCAGCCATTCCCCAGCACTGCCAAGGCCACCACTGAGCCGTGTCCCCAAGGGCCACATCCATGCTCTCCCCGAGGGTTTGCCGTGCCTGGGGCACAGGCAGGGGACACAACAGTCATCCCCATGTGACAGAATGATGGAATTATGGAATGGTTTGGGTTGGAAGGGGCCTAAAGCTCATCTTGTTCCACCCCTGCCATGGCAGGGACACCTTCCACTGTCCCAGGTGGGTCCAAGCCCCATCCAGCCTGGCCTTGGGCACTGCCAGGGATGGGGAAATGTCCTCCCACTGGGCAAATGTGGGTCTTGATTTGCACAGGATGCATTTATTTAAAAATTCAGAGGATGGGAGACCTGAAACCTTCAGATTGTACAGCCCATGGTTTCCTTGCCGTGGCACTGCTGGCTGTGGGAGTGCTGGGACAGCTTGTGCCACTTCCAAGGGGCCTTACAGAAAAGAGGGAAAATGTCTTTTTACGTGTGCAGACAGTGAAAGGACAAAAGGAATGGATTTAAACTAAAAGAGGAGACATCTAGGTTGGATGTAAGGAAGGAATTGTTGCCTGGGAGGGTGGGCAGGCCCTGGCACAGGGTGCCCAGAGCAGCTGTGGCTGCCCCTGGATCCCTGGCAGTGCCCAAGGCCAGGCTGGACAGGGCTTGGAGCAGCCTGGGACAGAGGAAGGTGTCCCTGCCATGGCAGGGGGTGGGATGGGATCATCCTTAAAGCCCCTTCCAGCCTCACCCATTCCATGGCAGGATTTCTCTGAGAGTGGCAGGATCTGGGATTGCCATGGGTTCGTGTTTACAGGAATTCTGTTCTCCCTTTGCCTCCAGAAAAGCCTGAAAGGAGCCTCTGCCTTCCCAGCGCCTCCGGAGCAGTAAGTGCTGTTTCTTTCTTGGGATATGTGCCATTCCACATTCCCATGGCTGTGTGGATTGAGGGCTCTTTTTTTGCCTGGCTGGAGGCAGCAATAGGCAGGGAAAGGGAGCTGCTGGGCCTGCTCTGGGAAGAAGAGGCAGCTGTCCCCTCTTCCTGCAGGAAGATTTGGTCACTGGGCCTTGATCCAAGAAAGCTCTTAAGCACATATTTGATTTAATCGTGTTTTTAGCCCCACTGACCTCTTTAAAAGCTGAAGTTAAGCACACGCCCAAGTGCTTTGGTGGATCACAACGTGAGAGAGGCCTGTGAGACACCACCAGTTTGGGATGGTCCCGTTTTTCCTCCTTCCCAGCGCAGGAGTTTGTCTGGAATCCTTTGGTGGCACTGTGCTGACACCTCCCAGGCTTCCCAGCTGTCCTGGGTGACTCCCTGAACCAGGACACCAACAAACCCTGAAACTGCTAAAGTTTGATGGGTCTCTTCCCCCTGCTCCATTACCCTGCAAAACTCAACCAGCTATAGCTGTGGAGGGGTGGAACAAAGCACAGGAGAAACCTGAGCTGGGCTTTTTCAGCTCTCTAAAAGACGTGGTCACCTAGAAAACATGTCAGCTATTCCATTAGCTGGATGCCAGCACTGAGGAGTGGGTGAGTGCCAGAGCCCCTGGCTCTGGAGGGGTGTCTCAGGCACAAGCCTGAGCCTCAACCAGGCTCTGCCAGGTGCTCCACACTGAAAATAGCAGTGCTCCGTGAGTAAATGCAGCAGTTTGGGCAGACAGCACAGGAGCAGGGCAGGCAAAGTCCAGAACCTGAATTGCAGTGATGCATCTCATCATTTGGGGTTTTTTAACTGCCAGTTCTGCTGGGTTAACCCGTGTGCTGTTACCTGGCTCCCCAGCTGCAGACAGGAGCAACTCCAGCTCCCGCTGCCTTTGCCAGGGCTGGCTGGGCTGGGCTGGCAGGCACCAGAGCCCAGCTCTGGCACTCCCTGGGGGTTACCAGCTGCACCAGTGCCCTGCTGGTCCTTCCCTTCTCCTCGGGCTCCCACAGAAGCCCAGCTTGGTGCTGGAGGGAACTGGGGGGAGCACAGTGCACTCCTGCCTCCACGCAGCCCAGTTCCCCCAGCACCTGCCGTGACTGGGATTCTCCTCCCGAGGCTGGCACGGGGTGGGAAGGGCTTGCAGACAGCTCAGCTGTCCTGCTGCTCGGTGTCCTGGCTCCCAGCAGGGCCAGCAGCAGCCTTGGCACTGAGGGCTCCATCACAGCCACCCTGAGGGGCAGCTCCAGGGATCTTTGCCTTGCTGTGCCTTGGACTGCCCCGGGCTGTGGCTGGGGATCAGCTAAGGACTCAATCAAGAATGTTCTTCCACTGTTAAACTACATAAAGAGGAAGGGGAAATGTCATTCTGCTATTACTTTTTACTAAGAAGTTTTATCTTGGGTAAGGCTTTCTTATGTGTAGAAGGAAAACATTCCAGACTTCTGGAAAGAGAAAGTTGGAAAGTGTGGTGGATGACATGACAGCAGAGCTCTGAGTGATGCTCAGGAGGGCCAGCAAACCTTGCTTTGACCTGTGTAACCACATGTTCCACAGGCACAGGGCCAGGCTGTGGGCAGGGCTGTGGCTGCCCGCTGGTGCTGCCTGCCCTGAGGAGCTTTGGGCACGGGGAGAGGGAAGGTTCTGGTTCTGGGGGTCGTGGTGGGATGGGCACTGGCTGTGTGGAGCTGTGTGATCCGTGCAGGGCTGGGTTTGGTGTCTGGGCACCACCCACATGAGCTCCTCTGTCGCAGGCAGCTGGATGAGGAGGGCTGGGCAGAGCTCAGGAGGAGGCTCCGGGAATTCACACTCAACACCCAGGTAAAGCTCTGGCACAGCCCGCTGGAGGCCAGGCTGATCTCTCACCCACAGCAGGGATGTGCTGCCTCAGCCCCTGCCCTGGGGCTGCTCCAGCCTGGAGGGGGGAATTCCATGGAGTCACAGAACGTCCTGACTGGGAGAGACCCCCAGGGATCATCCAGCCCAGCTCCTGGCCCTGCACAGACCCCCAACAATCCCACCCTGGGCATCCCTGAGATCATTGTCCAAACCCTCCTGGAGCCCTGGCAGCCTCGGGGCTGTGCCCATTCCCTGGGGATCACTCTCCATGGAGCCTTGCTGTGGCTCACCCCTCCAAGCAATGCTGGCAGGTCCCAGCTGCTGGGGGCTCCAGGCTTTACTGTCCCTGCTCCTAAAGCAAGGAGAGCAGCCCCTGGTCACTCCTGCCCACGTTTCAGAAAAAAACATTTTGGCATCTCTGGAATAAACTGGGGCTGATTGCTGCCCTGTGCTGGGACATCTCCAGTCCTGGGGGCAGTTTTGGGCCACTAAAGAAAGGAAGGACTTGGAGGGGCTGGAGGGGGTCCAGGGAAGGGAACAGAGCTGGGAAGGGGCTGGAGCACCAGGAGAGGCTCAGGGAGCTGGAAAGGGGCTCAGCCTGGAGAAAAGGAGGCTCAGGGGGGACCTTGTGGCTCTGCACAGCTCCTGACAGGAGGGGACAGCCGGGGGGGTCGGGCTCTGCTCCCAGGAACAGGGACAGGAGGAGAGGGAACAGCCCCAAGCTGTGCCAGGGGAGGTTTAGGTTGGATATTGGGAGAATTCCTTCATGGAAAGGGTGGTCAGGCACTGGCACAGCCGCCCAGGGCAGTGGTGGAGTCACCACCCCTGAAGGGATTTATAGGACACATGGATGTGGCACTTGGGGACATGGGTCAGTGGTGGCCTTGCCAGTGCCAGGTTAACACCTGGATTCTAGTGGGCTTTTCCAACCAATTCACACAATTCCAAGGTTTTTTGATTCTATTCAACCTGGTTCTAGTTTAGGCTGAATCTGAATCAGCTTCCCAGCCTGGTTCCTGCTGCTGCAGGGATATCCACTTCCATGTCCTGCCCTTCCCTGTCCACAGCAACCTGAGGGAGTGCTCCACCATTCCCTGGGATGTAAAGCTCACTGCCTGGGATGTAAAGCTCACTCCCTGGGATGTAAAGCTCACTCCCTGGGGATGTAAAACTCAATCCCTGGGATGTAAAGCTCACTCCCTGGGAACGTAAAGCTCACTCCCTGGGATGTAAAGCTCACTCCCTGGGGATGTAAAGCTCATTCCCTGGGATGTAAAGCTCCACACCTGCATGGGGCCTATCTCTGTGGCCAAAAGAAAAGAGATGTCATGGTGGAGAGGCTGGACTGGTGGGGAAGTGTTCAGAAGGTCAGACTCATCATCCCTGAGCAACATCATCCCATGGCACATATCTCTTTTTTTCCACATTTTCTCTGTGTTCTGTGCCCCTGCAGGAGCACCTGGAGCAGCAGAGAAGCCAGCTGCTGGCTCGGGCTGTGGGGGCAGAGGAGCAGGTGTTGGAGCTGCAGGGGTACATCGACCAGCACCTTGCCAGGTGAGAGGGGATCCTCTCCAGGCTTGGTGCCAGCGCTGTCCCCGTGCCCACTGCCAGCCCTGCCACAGCCTGCCAGCACAGCCCATGTCCCACTGCTCCTCCAGCTGTGCAGGCAGCTGTCACCACCTCTTGTGCCACGGGGCAGCAGGACAGACACACCTCACACACCACAGGCGTCCTTCCCTGCGTGCTCACCCATCCTTGGGAGGAATCACAGTCACGGATTGGGTTGGAAGTGACACAAACAGCCCCCCTGCCATGGGCAGGGACATCTCCCCCTATCCCAGGCTGCTCCAAGCCCTGCCCAGCCTGGCCTTGGGCACTGCCAGGGATCCAGGGGCAGCCACCGCTGCTCTGGGCACCCTGTGCCAGGGCCTGCCCACCCTCACAGGGAACAATTCCTTCCCAGTATCCCATCCAGCCCTGCCCTCTGCCAGTCTAAAGCCATTCCCCATGCCCTGCCACTTTATGCCATTGTCCAAAGTCCTCCCCCCACTCTCTTGGAGCCCCTTCAAGCACTGGAAGGTGCTCTAAGGTTTCCCTGTAACCTTCACAGGAACCTAAAATCTAAAGCCTAAAACCTTCAGAGTTCTTTTATTCACAGGTTCTAACCCAAGTCGTCCCAGCTGCCCTGACCTGTGTTCCCCTCTCCCTGGCTCATCCTGCTCTGGGCAGGGGGAGCAGCAGGGGAGGGAGAGGACAAGCAGGGCAGGTGTGTCAGGGCCTGATCCCCTGCTCCTGCCGTGCCCCCAGCCGTGGGCTGGGTCAGGCTCTGCCCTCACCTGGCACAGCCCATGAACGCCCATTCTCTGGGAAAGGATGCAGGATCCACGTGCCAGGCTCGGCTCCAGGCATGGCTCACTGCCCGGGGACTGTGAGGGGTGACAGTGGCACTTTCACTGCTCATTGTGAGGGGTGACAGTGGCACTTTCACTGCTCATTGTCACTGGGGACAGTGGCACTTCCACTGCTCATTGTCACTGGGGACAGTGGCACTTCCACTGCTCATTGTCACTGGGGACAGTGGCACTCCCCATTGCTCATTGTCATTGGGGACAGTGGCACTTCCACTGCTCATTGTCACTGGGGACAGTGGCACTCCCCACTGCTCATTGTCAGAGGTGACAGTAGCACTTTCACTGCTCATGGTGAGGGTGACAGTGGCACTTCCCACTGCTCATTGTGAGGGGTGACAGTGGCACTTCCACTGCTCGTTGTCATTGGGGACCGTGGCACTTCCACTGCTCATTGTCACTGGGGACAGTGGCACTCCCCACTGCTCATTGTCATAGGGGACAGTGGCACTTCCACTGCTCATTGTCACTGGGGACAGTGGCACTCCCACTGCTCATTGTCATTGGTGACAGTGGCACTTCCACTGCTCATTGTCATTGGTGACAGTGGCACTTTCCCTGCTCATTGTCATTGGTGACAGTGGCACTTCCCCTGCAGGTACAAGCAGGAGATCCTGCGGCTGAGGAACGCTGGGGGCAGCGAGGTGCCCGCAGTGCCCCGTGCCAGCCACGAGCCAGCGCAGCCCCAGCCTTGGGAGGTGTGTGTTCATGGAGTGCCAGGCAAGGATCCCTCTCGGGCTGGGAGGTGGGAACAGCGAGAGAAGCCACGTGGGTGTTTCTGCTCTTAAATTCACAGGAGTAAACGAGACCAGACCACGGCGTCTGTCTGTGCCCGCCAGGCTGCAGGAATTCTCTCTTCCCTGAGCACCCCTCGGACACGGGGCAGGGATCCCAGGCAGCTCTTCACTGCTGGGCTGCAGGGACAGGTTCCTGCTCCTGCTGGAACATTTTTTCCTGGATGAGACCTGGAGCTGGACCAAGGGCTGCTCCTGCCTCGCTCCCCTCACCCCTGAGACACAGCCAAGGCTGGCTCAGACCAGGATTTGTTTGGGCTTGGACAAAGGGATGAGCTGCTCTTTTACTGGGAGGGTGGTGAAAGGCTGCCCAGAGCAGCCCTGGATCCCTGGCAGTGCCCAAGGCCAGGCTGGGCAGGGCTTGGAGCAGCCTGGGACAGTGGAAGGTGTCCCTGCCATGGCAGGGATGAAACAAGAGCAGCTTCAAGGTCCCTTCCAACCCAACCCATTCTATGGTTCTGTGATTCTGGGGTGGGAAAACGGGAAAACCCCATTTTCCTCTGGGTTTGAGTGGAAAATAGAATATTATATTGACAAGCAGGGCCAAACTGATCCTGCACAGAGGTGAGCTGGAAAAGATGGCAGAACAAAGCCCAAGTCCAGGAGCAGCAGCTGCTCCAGCTCCAGGACCATCCAGCAGCTCAAAGACAAAGCAAAAACCTTAGAGGAATAATCAACCAATACTTTAACGTTTTTAATTTAAAACTTAAATTGAAATAAAGCAGCAATCATCCAAAAAGAGGCACTGGAGCGTCATCCCTTCAATCCTGCGTTAATCCCAGGATTTCCAGGTCTGATTCTCTCCTCCCTTGCTTTGCTCACACTCTGGAAAAATGAAGATCTGCCACCCTGCAAGTCCCCAGGGCAAATGCTGGCCAAGCACTTCTGTCCTAAGCTGAGCCAGGGGCTGGAGTGGCTCTGACCCTTAACGCCAGGCTTAAGGAGGCTGCTGTTAACCCGGGCTTAACGAGGCTGGGCTCAGAGCCGGCTCTGCTGGGCGCTGCCCTGCACCTCCCGCCGCACCTCCTTGATGTCGTAGGCCCAGACCTGGTCCAGGCCCTGGCCCAGGGTGCTGCTGGGGCTCCAGCTGGGGAAGGGGTAGCGTCCCGCCACCACCCGCGCGTCGTCGGGCAGCTCTGCCAGGAGCTTGCTGGCCAAGGGAGGCTTCTGGGGAGAGACACAGCCGGGACAGGCAGCCTTAGCACACAGTCACACAGTGGCAGTGCCACCAGGGACCGTGGGGCAGCTCCTGGGACATCGACCCTTCAGAGCAGAGGGCTGCTACTGGCCCTGGGTGAGGCTGGGACTTGGAGCAAGCCATGAGCAACAGGACAAAGGAACAGCCTCAAGTGGCACCAGGGCAGGCTTGGGTTGGATATTGGGAGAATTCCTTCATGGAAAGGGTGGTCAGGCACTGGCACAGCTGCCCAGGGCAGTGGTGGGGTCACCATCCCTGCAGGGCTTTAACGTGGGTGTGGCACTTGGGGACACGGCTCAGTGCTGGGGGATGGCAGGACTCCATCGCAGAGGGATTTTCCAACCTCCATGATTCCATAAATCCAAATGCTGTGTGGCACCAAACCACTCAGCCACAGGGATGTCCACCTGGCCTTACCCATGCCAGACCCCCTCTGTTTCCCAGGACAAGCCCCCTCGGGCTGGCCCAGAAGAACTCGGGGTGTGAGGGGCTGACTCACCACGCTGGGGGCCAGGAACACGATCACGTTGTGGCAGTCTGAGAGATTCACCTGAACACAGAAGGAAAAGGGGAATAACGAGCAGCAGGCAGAGCAGGAACAACTGTGCGAGTGTCCAAACCTTGTGGGTGATCTCTGGAACCTTGCAGGGAGCAAAGGTGCCACAAAAGATGTGGGATGGGGAAGTGTGGGTGTAAAAGCAGCATCTCTTGGGAAACACCTGCCTCCAGCACCATCCCAGACCCACATTCCCTGATGGATTCTCTCTGCTCAGGCTGCAAATACCTCAGGGCAGCCTGAGAAGCTCATCTCTGCAGGTGAGCCTGTCAGCAGCACCCAGACCTCTCCTCAGAGCTGCTCCAAGCAGCAGAACTGGCCACGGCCTGCCCCAGCTGGCATTCCCTGGAAAGGAGGATGCATTTCCACCTCCCACCTGGCATTCCCTGGAAAGGAGGATGGATTTCCACCTCCTAGGAGCAGTGTGGGATGGGGAAGGAGCAAGCAGCCATCAGCAAATCCATCCTGGAGAGGCAAACAGAGCTCTGGCCCTGCCCTGAGCACATCCAGACCCTCGGGATGCTGTTACCTTCCACAGATCCTCCTTCAGGAAGGAGATCTTCCCGTGGTACCCAGCCTTCCAGGCACGGTAGTGGGCCAGGCACAGCAGCCAGGGGTTGAGCTCATAGCCCAGGGCTGGCCTCAGCCCTTGCTTGTAAGCCTCGAGCACCTGGAGGGGGAGAGAGGGGGGCTGAAAGCCAAAGCACCTCGGTGCTGAGGGCAGGATTTGGGTGGGCAGGGGCTGCTGCCCACCCCACTCACCCCATCCTGCTGGCCCAGGGCAGGGTGAGCTCGGAGCTCAGCACCACCCACTCCCTCATTCCCACCCTGCTCCCTGCATGTGTCCTTCAGAGCTGCCAAAGATCACCTACGGCCATCTAGAGCCACCTGGACCACCTGGGGCTGCCTAGAACCACCTGGGGCTGTTCAGAGCCACTGAGGACCATGCTGGGTCACCTAGGGCCACCAAGGTCACCTAGGGACACCCAGGACACTCTAGAACCACCCACTGCTGTCTAAGACCACTGAGGACCCTCTGGGACCACTGGGGATGGTCCTGGACCGTAGCCAGGAGGATCAGCAGACACACAGCCAGAAGCCAGGCAGCAGCAGGGCGGGGGTCTCCCCTCCACCCTCCCGTGCAGCCCCCCGACACCCCAAGCCCCCCGAGCCTTACGAGCCGTCCATCTCCAGAGCCCAGATCCACGGTCTTGCCGGCACGGCCCCGCAGCAGTGCCAGGGTGTTGGCCACCTGCCGGGGGCTGGAGGGCTGGTAGGGCACCTGGGGGGCACAGGGGGTCAGGGGGCAGGGCTGGGTGCCGGGGCAGGGCGGGCCGCGCCCAGCTCGGCTCGCCCGGCTCGCCCGGCTCCCAGCCCGGCTCCAGCGCCGCGTCCCAGCCCGGCTCCATGGCCGCCGGAAGGGGAGGGAGCACGGCCCCAGCCTTCCGCCGGGAGCGGCCCCGGACACCGGGACACGGGGGGGACACGGCCCCGGGACACCGGGACACGGCGGGGACACGGCCCCGGGACACGGGGGACGGGAGTGACACGGCCCCGGGGCTGCAGGAGAGGCAGAACTCGGCGTGGTTGTGTGCGAGTGTGCACAGCGGGGTGTGTGTGATAAGAGCTGTGTGTGAGAGTGTGTGTATGTCTGTGTGTGTGTGTGTGATAACAGCTCTGTGTGTCTCTGTGTGTTTGTGCAGAGCTGTTTTTGCTCCGGGGCAGTTCTGCACGGTTGGTGTGCACACATTTGTGTGGAGCTGTGAGTGGTGGATGGCTGTGCACTGCTGTGTGTGTGTCTGTGTGTGTCTGTGCAGGCTGTGCACGGCTGCTGTGTGCAGGGGTGTGCTGCTGTGTGCTGAGCACGATGGGCTGTGTGTGCTGGGGAACAGCTCTGTGTGTGTGCACAGTGTGTGTGTGTGCACAGTGTGTGTGGGGCTGTGAGTGGCTGTGCACAGTGTGTGGGGGGCTCTCAGTGCCTGCAGCTCTGTGTTTGTGCACAGTGTGTGACCAAGCACGGTTGTGTGTGGCGCTGAATCGTGGTTCAGCCGTGCACAGCCAGGTTCAGCTGTGTGTGGCTGTGTGTCTGTACCGTGACACACAGCTGTGTGTGTTTGTGTCCTGCTGCACAGCTCTGTGTGGCTGTGCAGGGTTCTGCACACCTGTCTGAAGGGTTCTGATACACAGGTTTGCACAGATGAACACGGCCGTGTGAAGCTGTGGGTGTTGTTGTGCAGGGCTGTGTGTTTGCTTGTGCACAGTTTGTGCAGCTGAGCAGGGTCCTGCAGGGCTGTTGCAGGTGTCCTGGTGAGCAGGGTGAGCAGGGTTGTGTGCAGTGGTGCCCAGCTGTGCACAACCGCCTCTGCACGGCTGTGTGTGCGTTGCCATGGGCAGCTGTGCCAGCTGTGTGCAGTTGTGCACGGTGCTGCCCGCGTGTTGGCACTCCTTCTGGGCTGTGCATGGATTTGTGTGTGGCTACTGCTTTTGTGCACAGCCCTGTGTGAGGTTGTTGGGGCTGTGCACACCCGTGTGGGGCTGTAGGGGCTGTGCACACCCGTGTGGGGCTGTTTGGGGCTGTAGGGGCTGTGCACACCCGTGTGGGGCTGTAGGGACTGTTCGGGGCTGTTTGGGCCCTGCTGCCTCAGCCGGGGTTTTCCTGCTGTGAGGCAGCAGCGACTGTGGGAAAATTCCAGGCGTTGTGGGGGCCAGCCAGGCCCCGCAGCCCCTGCCCAGCCCCAATTAGTGACCCCCCCCCAAGCAGCCCAGACGCAGGAACAACACCCGTTCAGAAGGCACAAAGGGCCGCAGCCCCCTGCCAGGACGGCCACATGTCACCGGGGATGCCACTGCTGTCACCTCCCCCCGTCTCTCCTCAGCCTTGGGTCAGCATTTGTGGGCTTTGCAGGTGTGGGTGTTGTTGTGCAGGGCTGTGTGTTTGCTTGTGCACAGTTTGTGCAGCTGAGCAGGGTCCTGCAGGGCTGTTGCAGGTGTCCTGGTGAGCAGGGTGAGCAGGGTTGTGTGCAGTGGTGCCCAGCTGTGCACAACCGCCTCTGCACGGCTGTGTGTGCATTGCCATGGGCAGCTGTGCCAGCTGTGTGCAGTTGTGCACGGTGCTGCCCGCGTGTTGGCACTCCTTCTGGGCTGTGCATGGATTTGTGTGTGGCTACTGCTTTTGTGCACAGCCCTGTGTGAGGTTGTTGGGGCTGTGCACACCCGTGTGGGGCTGTAGGGGCTGTGCACACCCGTGTGGGGCTGTTTGGGGCTGTAGGGGCTGTGCACACCCGTGTGGGGCTGTAGGGACTGTTCGGGGCTGTTTGGGCCCTGCTGCCTCAGCCGGGGTTTTCCTGCTGTGAGGCAGCAGCGACTGTGGGAAAATTCCAGGCGTTGTGGGGGCCAGCCAGGCCCCGCAGCCCCTGCCCAGCCCCAATTAGTGACCCCCCCCCAAGCAGCCCAGACGCAGGAACAACACCCGTTCAGAAGGCACAAAGGGCCGCAGCCCCCTGCCAGGACGGCCACATGTCACCGGGGATGCCACTGCTGTCACCTCCCCCCGTCTCTCCTCAGCCTTGGGTCAGCATTTGTGGGCTTTGCAGGGCGTCCTCCTCCAGCGGCGTTTCGGGGTGTCCCCTGAGGGCCTGGGGGGTCTGGTGGCCCCCGTGTCCTTGCCACAGGACCGCCAGCTTCATCACGTCCCTCGGTGTCTCCGTTCCCAGCGGAGAAGAGCCCCGGCCCTGGGGGGTCTGGTGGCCCCCGTGTCCTTGCCACAGGACCGCCAGCCTCATCACGTCCCTCGGTGTCTCTGGGGCCGTTCCCAGCGGAGAAGAGACCCCAGCCCGTGCTGGGAATGGCTTTGGGGTGCAGGGAAGCAGAATTGGGATTCCCACTCCTCAGCGCTGGGGCCGGCACAGGCCCAGCCCCCCGGAGCCCCTCTTTGGGGACGAGCCAAGGGCAGGAGTGTTCCTGCCCCCGCCTCCCCCTGATTTGTGGGAACCGGGCGGGATGAGGATGCACACACACCCACACACGTGTTCTACCCCCAGACACAGCTCAGGGCACTGACAACGCCAGATCCCATTAATCACGTTCCCGGGAGCAGCAGTGGGGCTCCAGCGGGGAGCTGAAGCCGCCCCCAAACACAGCCCGGGGCTGCTCCCTCCCCTGCCGCCCCAAAGGGCCCGGCGTGGCCAAAGCGGGGCTGCGGGGATCACCCCGATTTTCCGCTTTCTGCTCTTTCTCGCTGGCAGGTGGAGCTGGTTAAAGCAGAAAATCCAGGGAAACCGGAGCCGGGGGCCGGGGGCTGCAGAGGAGGAGGATGGTCCGTGGGGATGAGCCGCTCCTGGAGCCGCCCGAGCGCCCCTGCGGTGCTGCAGAGCGAATTCAGTCAGGGGGCAGTGCCCGGGCAGGGCTGAGCCTCCCTGCCGGGCCCCCGGGATTTAGCAGGGGGGTGGCCGGTCCCTCCTGCCCCTGGCCCGGGGTGCCCGCAGCATCTCGAGCAGGTGGCCGTGCGAGGGGACCGGTTGCGATGTGTCACTGGAGCCGAAGAGCTTTTAATCCTCCTCTTTCCAGGGCAGCTTCCCCCGCCGGGGCCGCGGCGGCTGCAAAGCAGCCCCGACCGCCAGGAATTTGTCGCTATGTGCTGGGAAAGCCGCTTCCCACCAGCTGTCGGCAGCCGGACGCGGGGGACGGGGTGAGGGGCCGAGGGGGCCCCGCTGCGGGCCGGGGTCCGGCTGCAGCCCCAGCATCCCTCCCCGCGCTGGGATGGCGCTGCCTTGCCTTTGTCCCGGTCAGAGGATGGGGCTGGAAGCAGACCTGGTGTTAGGATTTGGGGTACAGCTCCCCAGAGTTGTGGGGGTGTCCTCAGAGTTATCGGGTTTTCGCTTCTCCTCTTGCCGAGGGCTGTGGGGTGGAGCTTCCTCCCGCCCCAAGGTGCTCATCCTGGACCCCAGGGGCTTCATCCTGAGTTTAAACTCCAGAGGCATCATCCTGACCCTAAGGGGTACCCCTGAGCCCCGGGGCTTTTATCCTGAGTTTATGGGGCTTCCCCTGGTCCCAGGGGCATCATCCAACCCTATGGGACATCCTCAAACCCCAGGACCTTATCCTGGCCCTATAGGGCCTCCCTGAACCCCAGGGACATCACCCTGACCCCAGTGGGGATCCCCTGGTCTCAGGGCCACCCCCGTGCCCCACGGCAGCCCGGAGCTCTGGGGTGCTGCCGGCGGGGTGGGCAAGCTGCCCGGGGGTCCCTGGGGGTCCCCACTCGGTGCTGGGGCCGCAGGGAGGGCTGAGCGGGCCCGGCCGCCTTTGTGCCTCCCCTTTGTGCCCCGCGATTCACACGTTCTGCTTTCATCCGGCAGCCGGGGAGGAGGAGGCGAAGGGAGCAGGGGAGGGGGAGAGGGGCTGGAGGGGGGAAATGGCGGGAAACGGCGACTCCCTTTGTGTGACAGGGACGGGGACAGGGACCGCGGACACCCGCCGCTGCCACCGCTCCGTCCCGGTGGGGACGCCCACCCACAGCGTGGCTGGAGGGCTCCGCAGTGCCCAGCAGGCTCCCGGGGTGTCGGGTCCACAGTGGGGCTGATCCCACGGAATGAGGAGCCCCAGGGGCATCCCTGGGCACGTCCACACCGAGGGAGCTGCTTTGGGGCGCTGCTCTCCGGGGCTCCCCCAAAGCCCACCCCGGGTGGGGCAGGCTGGTGACCGGGGGGGCTTTTGGAGCAGGTCTGGCTGGATCATCCCCACCATGGCACCCACAGGCAGGGCCACCCTGCCCTGTCCTGCCCTGTCCTCCCACAGCCCCTCACCATGGTCACCCCTCCCCGAGCCCCTCCTGACCCCCCCAGCTCCACTCGGTGTCCCCACCCCGCTGCCTCCCAGCACATTTTCCATCCTGTGGAGGAAATATTCCCCGGGATGGAGTTTGTCTCATTGTGTTTTCACCCTTCATGGCCTTGCTCTGTGCCAAGAGGCCGGGCAGGAATTTGGCTCGGCCGGGGCCGGACTCTGCTTTCGGGGAAATGCTGGGATGGCCGGTCCTGGAACGACAGAGATCCCAGAGCTGTGGGATTCCATCTGCTTCCCTCGGGAAGGGCTGTTAGCCCCGTCTCACAGAGGGGAAACTGAGGCACGGCTGCCAGGGTGTCCCGTGGGATGATCCCACGGGAAGTGTCGGTGCCCTGGCCGGCGCCCAGCGCCAGCCGGGGGGAGCGAGGGCGGGCGACCCAACCTGACAGGGGGCAGAGGGCACCAAAAACAGCCCGAAAACCTCTGTGCCAGAACCCGAGCGGAGTAACAGCCCTTCCGCAGCAGCGCACCGAGCTGCTTTGGCCAAACAAACAGATGGGAAGAAAAACAGGAGGTTTTGCTGCTGGGCACAAAAGTGCCGGATGCCTCGCGTTAAACGGCGACTTTTAGCCGGGAGGAATGCGCTGGATTGCGGCGGGGTCGGAGCAGCCGTGATTTACCCCCGCGCATACAGAGGATGCCGTGGGCAGCACAATTCCCTCTGCACCTCATTTATTGCTTTTCCAGCTTCATTTTTCCTCCTCCGCTGGGTTTCCCACTCCTTCCCCCTTCCCCCTGCCTCGCTTGGCTCCTGCTTGCTGCCAAAATCCAGGGGGATGCTGGCATCCTCCAGTGCCCAGCGTGGAGCTTCAGCCTCCCCAGGGCCAGATCCAACCCTCACAGCCCAGGCCGGCCCCAAAATGGGGCAGTAAAAAGGATAAAATCAAAATATCCAAGTATAAAATTGGCAGTAAAGCATAAAGTAAGCAGCAAACTCTCCTCAAGGGAAAACATGTGTTGTGTATCAAACCCACCAGGATCTTATCACAGCCAGATCATTCTATACACACACACATATAGATATTTATATTTAATTATGCTCCAAAGCCCACGGCATTCTTTGGAAACTTTTTTTTGGCAAGGAAAAGCACATTGTGGTCAGCAGAGGCACTGAATACTCAGCAGCAGCTCATCCTGGCTGGTGCTATTTGAAAAGGTGTCATTGAAACAAAATGGGAAAGGTGTTAAGTACAAGCAGACATGTGGCAGGAGCTTTGCTTGAGTGGTTTGGGGGGCTCGAGGGGTTTGGGGGGCTCAGGGGCTGAGATTTCCTGTGCTGAGCCCTGTGGCCTCACTGGTGGGGAGGGAAGGTCCCCGGCTGGGGGTGCTGAGCCCCATTGTCCCATGGGTGCCCCATGTCCCATCCCTGCCTGGGGCTCCCGTGTCCCTCCCCTGACCGAGGGTCCCCACGCAGGATTCCCACGTCCCCTCCCTGTCCCAGTCCCGTCCCCTCGGCATTCCCAGGGGAGCAGGGCCGGTGCTGGGCCGGAGGGGCAGCGGCGGGCAGGGCTGGGATGCTGGCGCGGCACAGTCGGGCACAATGAGGCCTTGTGGCCGGTGGCTCTGACGAGAATCAGTCCTGACAGCGGCTGCAGCAGCAGGGTCACCCACCCAGCACGGGGCCACCCGGCCCTGGTCCCCACGCCCGGGGATCCCCAGGGAAAGGGAGCCCACAGTGAGCCATGCTGGGGAGCACTGGGGTGCAGAACGTGCAAACAGCAATAAATCTCTCCACAGAGAGAGATGTCCAAGGATCAGGGCTGTTTCCAGCCCCGCGGGAGGCAGGGTCACAGCTGGAGCTGGCACAGGGGGAGCAGTGCCTGTCGGTGACCGTGCTGCTCGGCTTGCTAAAAACAGGAGGCACACGCTACAAATACAGCTCAGTTTATAAAAAAGAAGTCACAAATTTGGTATCGTTATAACTTTAGTGCACATACGATGCCCCCCCCACCCCCACGGTCAAAGATTCCCCGCGGCTGGCACGGCCTGCCCCGCTCACCCGAGGGCTGGGTGGCACGGTCACCCTCCCTGCTCCCATGGCACCTCCCTGCTCGGCGCTTTGGTCCTGCCCTGACCGTGCCAAGGCCACCTCTGCCCCCCGCGCCAGCCTTCCTCCCACCTCACCGCTCCCCTCGCTCCCTTCAGCTTCTCTCCTCTTCCTCGGCATCCGCCCCGCAGCTCCTGCCCGTGCCAGGGCCAGGCTCACCGCTGCCTGCTCCCCCTTCCACCCCCAACCTTACAGATCCATCTCCTGGCCCTTCCACTCCCTTCTGTGCCTACCGTGTCCCCGGACCGGCCACCACGGCCACCCGCCCCCGAGCCCTGCCGGGTCCGGGGGTGCGGCTGCCCCCCGGTGCCAGACCCACTGTGCCCACAGCACCCCCTGAGCATGCAGCACCCCGGTCCCCTGGGAGCCCCGACCCCACGCTGCTGCACCCCTCACCCAGGCGGCTCCCTGGGCACCCTGGGCACGCACGCCCTGGGAAAATCCCTTCCCTTCCAGCAGGATTTTCCCAGAACCCCCCCAGCCCGCCGGCGGGTGCTGCCACACCCGTGGCCCGTGTGCCACGCTCCCTCCGGGCCCCGTTCCCGTGTCCCGGGGGTGCTGCCGGTGGCGGCAGGACCGTGGTGCCCCGGCGGGGCCGGGCTGCGCTCCCGGAGCCGCTCAGTCCACGGGGAACTCGCAGGGGTTCTGGCGCGTGCGCCGGGCCCCCTCGTAGATGCGCTGGAAGTCCCGGTAGCGGGGAGCGCAGCTCAGCCAGGCCTCCCCGAAGTGCAGCCAGCCCGTGAACAGGAAGGTGCCGGGGCCCGGCTTGACCCCGCAGCGCAGCGGGGTGCGGATGCTGCCCACCGGCCGCCCCGGCCGCCCGCCCGCCTGGAAGAGCGGGAATTTCTGCCGGTGGATGCGGGTGGCGCTCACCCCGATGATGGATTCCTGCAGCTCTGCGTCGTTGGAGACGCTCCGGATGCTGCCGCGGATGACTGCGGGGGGAGGCAGGGAGGGGCGTCAGCATGGCCCTGTCCCTGTCCTCACTGCCGTCCTCATCCCCAGTCTTGTCCCCGTGCCTGTCTCCATCCCCATCTCCATCACTGTCCCCGTGTGCATTCCCATCCTCATCCCCATCCCAGTCCCTGTCCCCACCTACATTCTCATTCCCATCCTTATCCCTGTCTCCGTTTTTGTCTCATTCCCACTCCCACTCCTGTTCCCATCCTCATCCCCATCTCCATCCCAATCCTCATCCCCATCTCCATCCGCATCCCCATCCTCATCCCCACTCCCATTTCCCATTCCCATTTCCCATCCCCGTTCCCCATCCCTAGCAGTGTTCTGCACAGCCCAGCCCGGCCCAGCCCAGCCCAGCCCAGCTGTCCCAGTGCCACTTTCGGGGCCACCCCCATCCCCGAGCCCCGGGGCTGCACTCACCAAAGTCACTAGTGCAAATGGCCATCAGGATCTCGGTGTCATTGCACGGCCGGCACGCACCTGCGAGGCCAAGCACAGCCTGTCACCCCGCGGGGGACAACACCCACCCAGCCCCTCCTCACCGCCGCGGGCACGCGGCTGGGGCAGGGAAACTGAGGCAGGCGAGGCGCTCACCTTCGGCGCCGCGGCTGGCGGTGGGCAGCGCGGGCCGGGCCAGCCAGTCCCCCCGCAGCTCGTAGCGGAAGGCGGCGATGCGGCGGCTGATGTCGGGCTGCGGGGTGGCCTGCAGGAACAGAGCCACCTTCTCCTGGGGCAGCCAGCTGAAGCAGCGGGCGTGGGGCCGGGGGGCCTCCGGCAGCAGCAGCTCCAGCCCCCCCTCCCTCTCCAGGTAGAGCTGAGCCCCCCGGAAGGTGCCGGTGGGTTTGATGCAGGCGGTGACGTGCGGGGGGCTCCTGCCCTTGACGGCGGCGCTGGTGGGGGGCAGGCGGGGGGCCAGGCGGAGGCGGAGAGCCCCCGTGGGGTACAGCCACTCCAGCGAGCCCTCGGCACAGTGCAGGGACAGCTGCTCCACGCTGCCAGCCTCCTGTGACAGCCCGCTGTGGGGCACAGCTCCTCGTCAGCCGGGACCCCCAGGTGACAGGGAGCCCCCAGCCCGTGTCCCCCGGCACAGCGGCTCCCGAGCAGCCCCTCCACAGAGGTGTGCGAGATGGCCACAGGCAGGAACAGCACCAAACCCTCCATGACTTGGATTGGGGTTCAAGCACGACGTTTTGGGGTGCTTGTGTTCCCCCAGCACCTTCTGGAAGGGAGGGGGAGGGGCGCAGCAGCACAGCCCCCTTCACACCCAGAGTGGGCTCCCAAAGCACCCCCAGAGTGCCACAACCTCGGGGTCACCTGCTCCCACTTTGGGGATCCCCGGGGGATGCTGGGGTCCCACTCTCACACACGATGCCTGGAGCCGCTCCTTTCCCGCGGCACTGGGGGGGGACAGCCCTGGACGCCAGCCTGGGGGGAGCGGGGACAGTCGGGGGCTGCTTTGTCCCTGACAGGACGCTGGTGGCTGCGTGGCCCCCGTGTCCCCCCAGGCCCCCCGCGTGGGGCAGCCCCTCTGGCGGGCCCCGGCTCTTTGTTCGAGTCCGGCGCCTTCGGGCGATGCTTAGGGCCCGGCCGGGGGCCGGGGGTCCCGCCGGCCGCGGGGATGGGTTTCACGGGTGGGGGGCTCGGGGTCCTGGAGAGGCGCGGAGCCCCGCAGGGGGACCAGCATCCCTCAAAGCGGGGGGAGCCGCACCCAGGGGTGAGGAAACTGAGGCAGGCGCAGGTTCCCAGCGTCCCACCCGAACCCTCCTCACGGATACGGGAGGGGTTCAGCCCTGAGGATGGAAGGAGGGGGGTTGGGAAAGCAGACTCCCCCTCCTCCATGGACCTGCCTGATCCGGGGACCAGCGTGTGCCACCCCCGCCCGCCCGGCGCGCCGCCCCCGGTGCGGTGTTCCCGGTGGGGTGTTCCCGGTGCGGTGTTCCCGGTGCCGGTGCTCCCGGTGCCTACCTGCCCCTCCAGCTGCACTGGTCCGCCGCTCCGCCGCCGATGGCCGCCCCCAGCCCGGCCAGGCACAGCGCCCGCAGCGCCCACATGGCCGCGCCCGCGGCGGCCCCGGGCGGCCCGGCCCGGCCCAGTCCCAGCTGTGTTTAAATAAAGGGNGGGCCGGGGCCGCGGGGACGGGGGAGCGCGGCCGCCACCCCGCGTCGCGCCCCGAACTTTCCGCCAATGGCGGCGGAGGGGCGGGCACGGGAGCCGCCCCCGAGCCCCCTCCCCACCGCCGGGGGCACCGGCGGCCACAGCAGCGGCATCCCCGGAGCCCCCCGGGGCTTCTCCGCAGCCCGCGGCACGGGGGACACCGGGCGGGGACACGGCTGAGGCGGGGGACAGGACCCGGAGCAGGGCTGGGGTACCCCAGGGGTCAGATCCGCCCCCGGGGGTGCACCCTGAATTCTGTAGGGCCGTGTCTGTGACAGCCGCGGCTACAGCACCCCGGGCTGGGAACACCCCAGCGGCCGGGAACACTCCACACTGTGCACACCCCAAACTATGCTCACCCCAAAATGTGCACACCCCAGCTGTGCACACCCCACACTGTGCACACCCCACACTGTGCACCCCAAACTGTGCACACCCCACACTGTGCACCCCAAACTGTGCACACCCCACACTGTGCACCCTAAACTGTGCATCCCCCAAACTCTGCACACCCCAAACTCTGCACATCCCAAACTGTGCGCACCCCAAACTCTGTACACTCCTACTCTGTGCACCCCAAACTGTGCACACCCCAAAATGTGCACACCCCAGCTGTGCACACCCCAAACTGTGCCCCCCAAACTGTGCATCCCCCAAACTGTGCACCCCAAACTGTGCAACACCCCAAACTCTGCACACCCCAAACTCTGCACACCCCAAACTCTGCACATCCCAAACTGTGCGCACCCCAAACTCTGTACACTCCTACTCTGTGCACCCCAAACTGTGCACACCCCAACTGTGCACACCCCACACTGTGCACCCCAAACTGTATACCCCAAACTGTGCACACCCCTGGCTACAGGCACCCCAGGCCAGGTGCACCCCAAACTGTGCACAGCCCAGGCTGCAGCCAGCCCTGGCTATCGACACCCCAGCTCTGCACAGCCGGGCACAGGTGTAGCCCAGGCTGTGAACACCCCAGCCTGCATCCCCCAGAACTGTGCATCCCCAGAACTGTGCATCCCCCAGAACTGTGCACCTCCCAGAACTGTGCATCCCCCAGAACTGTGCACCCCCAGAACTGTGCACCTCCCAGAACTGTGCACCCCCTGAACTGTGCATCCCCAGAACTGTGCACCCCCAGAACTGTGCACCCCCAGACCTGCACGCACCCCAGGACATGCACACCCACGGTCACGGACACCCAAGCCATGCACACGTGGGGCACTCCAGGCTGGCTGCACCCCAATCTGTGCACACCCCACACTACAGGCCCCCTTGTTTACACCCCCCCACCGCAGAACTGTGCACCCCAAGAGTCACACACCCCCAGCGCTGAGCTGCACACAGCACGGGTCCCTGCACCCTGAGTTCTGCACCCCAGGCTCTATACCCCCCAAATTATCACCCCCCAACCTTTGCACAACCCAGCCCATACACACCCCAGGCTACAGGCAACCCAGGCTATGCAACCCCACACTGCAACCCCCTGCCTTACACCCCCCGGAACTGTGTACCCCAAAAGTTACAGCCCCCCAACCTCCTTATAACCTCCCCCCACCAGCAGCAGCGTCCCCCTCCCCACGGAGACATTTTCTGACCGGGGGAGCCCAGGCACGTGGCTCCGGGCCTGGCACGGGGGTCAAGCACATCCGAACCCCGAATTTCCCCTTCCAAACCTGGGCATTTCTTTCCACCCCCTCCCTCCCAGCCGCTATTGTGCCACCACTACAGACCCCACCATTAATTAAGTTTCCATCCAGTGACAGCCCGCCAAAATGTTTGAAATAAACACGGAACAATTGGGATGGGATGATACAGGCCGGGAACAAAGTCCCCGGCCAGAGGGTGGAGCGGAATGGAAATGAGGGATTGTAAATTGGGATGGTGGGAAGAAAGAGAGGAAGGGGGGAAGAGGAGGGGGAGGCAGGCCGGGAGAGGAGGATTCACAGCCCTCCGGCCATGAAATGATGCTGAAAGAAGTCATGCTGCTGGAATCCGTGGCAAATGAGGGGCCGGAGGGGCAGTGGGTTAAGGTGGAGCGGGTCGGGATGTCGGGGGGCTGGGCTGGGGGTCGGCTGGGCGGCTCTCTGCCCGCTGGCCCCGTGCTGAGCCCAGCAGCAGCTATGTGGGGTGTGCCGGGGGTGGCTGGGTCGAGGGTCTGGCTGTGCCCCCGAAGGTCACAGAGACCCCGGCGTGGCGGGGACACGGTCCCCGAGCCGGTGACACAGTGAGGAACGGGCTGGGCTCGGAGCTGGGCAGGGACCCCAGCAATGGCTTTGGCCAGGTGCCGGGGGCGGGGAGGCACCAAGGGAGGCCTGGCACCAGAGGCAGGGTGACACCAGGCACTGCTGTCCCCACGCAAGGACCTCTCCCCACCGAGACTGATCCCCGGCCCAGTGGGGTGCCCAGCACCCTGCGGGGATGTTCCCTTGGGACATGAGGGGATGCAGGGAGGTGGGACACGGTGCCACCGTCCCCGCGGGCACACGGCAGCGCCTGCCCTAATGCCAGCGCCCCGGGCCCTCCACAGCCCCCGACCCACCTTAAGCGGTGTTACCGGAGAAACCCCGGCACCAGCTGCGCCGCCAGCCCTGCCGTGCCTCGCTCCACGCGGCCGGGGCACGGCCACCGGGGGTCCCGGAGCCCCTTCGGAGCAGCCACGGCAGCCGGGGCTGAGCGGGAGCGGCTCCCGCAGCACCCGCAATGGCCTCAGCCCTCGGAGAGCCCGTGGGGCTGGGCACCCCTGGGCACCCCCCGAGCAGCCAGCCGTGCCCGGCGCTCTGTGTCCCCCGCCACCCCCTCCTTGTCGCTGGCTGCGGCAGGGTGCTGTCCCCGTGGCACTGGGGAGCAGGGGGGCTCCGAGTGCCGCCCCCGGGGTCTCCCCGCCGCCGGGCCCGCTGCGTGTCCGCTGGGCCCGGGGCCGCTCCGGGATGCTCGGGCTCGCAGTGCCCTCTGGTGACCGCGGGCACGGCGGCCGGGAGCCGCCACCCCCCCGAGGGGACCCGGGGGACCCGGGTGGGGCTGGGGAAACGCGTCCCGCAGGGAGCGGAACTTCAGCTCGTCCCCAGCCCCTCCGAGGAGCCCCCGGTGCCACCCCTGCCCCGGGCGGGGACACCTCACACCGGGCCGGGCCGCTGCAGCCCCGCGGGGCACCCACAGCTCCTGCAGCTCCCCCACAGAGCCATTCCTCCTTTTATCCCATCCGAACGCACCCTCTTCCAGCTGAAAACTGCGTCCCCTCCTCTGCCTCCACCGTTCCTGGAGAAAGCCTCTCTCTGTCACCCTTCCAAGATCCCTCAGGTACCACCAGGGTGCCAGAAGGGTTCCTCCAGGCTGGATGGCCCCAGCTCTCCCAGCCTTTCCCCAGATTCTTGCAGCCCCCTGAGCATTTCCATGTCCCCTCTGGACCCGCTGTGGCTCATCCAGGATTGCTCTGTCACCGCCACTCACGGGGCACTCCTGCAGGAGCTTCCTTTGCATTTGGACGATCCTGTCTCTTCCTGCTGGGCCACCCCAAAGTTTTTATTTCCTGGGCATCTCCCCCCAGCACTCCTGGAGTTCCTGGCAGGTCCCTGGGACATCCACGCTGCCCACAAAATGTCCTTGTGGGGCGGCTCTGGGCACCCTCCAGGCTGTGCCACGGGTGGGGATGGCATGGGCAGGAATGCTCCAGGCTAGGCTGTGCCCAAAAAACCCCTCCTGGAAGGGCAAAGGGACATTTGGGGCAGCTGGGACCGTGGAGGGCTGCTCAGGGGCTGCGGGTCCCCAGCCTGTCCCCTCGCAGCTTCCCATCCCCCCCGGCTGCGTGGGGAGCTCTCCCGCCCCGCCGAGCGCCCGCAGGAGCTGCGGCTGTGGGAGGCACCCACCTTGTCTTTAAAAAATAGCTCGGGAGCCTCAGCTCAGCTCCCAGCCCGTCCCTGGGGACGTGCAGGGACAACCCGAGCTCCTCTGCACGGAACCCAGCTGGCTTTGTCCCCTCTCAGCGTCCCCTCTCACCAGACTCCCAGGATGGTGTCCCTGAGGGTGGGAATGTGCCCTGGGAAGGCTTGGGAAGCTCGGGGGATGTCAGGAGGGGATGCACGGGGGAGGGTCCTCAGGGCAGGGCAAGGTGGGGATCCCCAAAGCAAAGATGGGGTTCACGAGTCAAAGCAGGGGTCCACATGGAAAGGAGGGGATGCCATGGCAAGCTGGGGTCACCACGGCAAGGTGGAGGTCACCAATGCAAAGTGGGGGTCACCATGGCAAGGTGGAGGTCACCAATGCAAAGTGGGGGTCCCATGGCAAGGTGGGGGTCCCATGGCAAGGTGGGGGTCACCATGGCAAGGTGGGGGTCCACACTAGTAGGAGAAGGTTCCCATGAAAGGATGAGGCTCCCAGAAGCTGGGGGAGAGTCCTCATGGCTGGTTGAGAGTCCCCACAACAAGATGAGGGTCCCCAGAATGAGAAGAGGGTCCAGTGGTCCCTGCAGCAGTGTGACCACCCCCATCTCCCTGTGAGGGTCCCCACAGAAGCCTGAAAGCCCCCATGCCCTCACCCACACGCGGCCTGGGTGGGGGGAACCTGAGGGGGAGCCAGAAGCTCGGCAGGGAAGAGCTCTGGGCGCTGCGGGGCCAGCAGAGGGGCTGAGCCCGGGGTGGCAGCGGTGACCCCCGGCTGGACAGACCCCCCTGCTCCCCCCGCCTGCATCCTGCGGGGCAGCGAATGGAGCTGCCTATTGATTCGCAGCCCGGGCTAAAAATAACTTTCAACTCTTCATCCCGAGCTGTGAAAATCCCCCATTGCTAGGCGACGGGTTACCGGGAGACAGCGGCGCTAGGCGACGGCGGTTGCTGCGGCGACGGCCCCGGCGCACTGC
Source organism: Passer montanus (assembly GCF_014805655.1). Taxonomy (NCBI): domain Eukaryota; kingdom Metazoa; phylum Chordata; class Aves; order Passeriformes; family Passeridae; genus Passer; species Passer montanus. The sequence goes on along the minus strand of NW_024373256.1, from coordinate 14,817,659 downwards.
GGTCCAGCCCGGCCGCTCCCGCCGGGCCGCCGTGCTCCAGAGCACCGGCAGGGCTCGGCCCCGGCCCCCAGCGCCGCGGGGACACGCTGGGTGCCAGCCCCAGCACCCCGGGGCGCTGCAGGGGAGCAGGGGCTGCGGGAGCCGTGTCGCTTGGCTCTCGGCTGCTGGCTGGGGACAGTGGCCCTGTGGCACTCGGGAGGGACAGGCCTCGTGGAGCAGGGGGCTCAGGGGTTTGTGCTGCTGATCTGTGGCTGCAGGGTGAAGTGGGGTGAGCAGCACCCAGGTGTGGGTGCCCCCTGGACTGATGGCACCCCAGCTGTGTCCCCTTCCCCAGGGATGACACAGACACACGTGGAGTCTCCTCTTGCCCAGGGACAACTCCTGTTGAAGGAGTTTTCAGCCTTCATGGCATGAAAATGTCCACAGGACATTGGGCCACAATAATTTGTCCTCTCAGAGCCCTGGAGGTGGCAGGGGTTAGTGACAGCTGGCCTGTGCCAGGACCAAAGGGACATCAGGGACCGTCCAGGGCCCCATTGTCTGCCATCCCCAGTGGCACCTGGCCTGCTCTGGGTGCAGAGTGTCCCCAGGGGCTGCACCACAACTGCTGCTGGTCACTTCCCCTGGAACACCTCCCTGGGGACCAGGCACAGGGAGGACAGGGCACTGCTGGGGGACAGGGGATTGTGGGGAGAAGGACCTGCAGCTCCTCGGGAGATGGGGAGACACGTGGCACCCGGATGAGGCCATGGATCCACACATCCCTGCAGCCACTGTCCCCTCCAGCATTTGTCACCCACTGGGCAGGGTGTGCTGAGGATGTGAGTGTGAGTGTGAGTGTGAGTGTGAGCACAGTCTCCTCCCCCAAGCCCCCTCCCAGCTGCCAGTGTGAAACCCAACCTGCCTTATAAATAATGGAAGCAGGAGGCAGGCGCGGGCTGCAGGAGTTCCCTCCCCTCCCCGGGGCCGAGCTGGACCCGCGGCTGGCGGGGCCGTGCCAGGGGAGGGCAGAGGGGACAGGCTCAGTGTGCCTGCTGCCCAGCTCCCCCAGTCTGGGAGCACTGGTGAAGCTGGGTGGGTGCTGGGACATGGGGGACAGCAGTGGGACAAGCCCCAGCAGGGCTCAGTGCCAGACGTGGCCGGGGCAGGTGGTTCCCCCTGGCACATGGGCACAGCGGCCCGGCCTGGGTGCCTGCTGCCCCTGGGGGCTGGCACGGGGTCCAGTGTCACCGCTGCGCCCCAGGGCTGTCAGCAGAGCCTGAGGTGGCTGCCGGGGTGAGCAGGGTCTGCAGCAGGATCTGCTCCAGGATCTCCAGCCTGCCGTGCCCTGGTGGGGAGAGAGCCAGAGCAAGCATCCGTCTGTCCTTCCAGCCTTCCATCCATCCCTGAGTTCAGCCTTCCAGCCCTCCCTCCCTTCATGTCTCCATCCCTCCCTCAATCCCTCCATCCATGCTTCCATTTCTTCCTCCACCCCTCCATCCCTTCCTCTCACCATTCTTCCCTCCATTTCTTCATCCCTCCATCCTCTCCACCCCCTCCATCCTCATCCCTCCATTCTTCCCTCCATTCCTCCACCTCTCCATTCATCCTTCCCCCCCTCCATTTCTCCCTGCATCTCTCCATTCTTCCCTCCATTTTTCCATCCCTCCTTCGATCCTTCCACCTCTCCATCCCCCCTGCATCCTTCCATCCCTCCCTCCATCCCCCATCCTTCCACCCCTGCATTCCCCCACCCACCAGCCCTCTCTCCCTGCACACCCAGCAGCCAGCCCAGCCCTGCCCGTACCCCCCGCCCCATTCCCGTGTCCCGCACCCTCACCTCGCCTCTCCCGGAGCTCTCCCGGCGCGCTCCATCACCGCTGCCGGTGGCCGTGTCCCTTTAACAGCCTCGGCTGGTGACACGCGTGTGCGGGTGTGCAAACGCGCGTGTGCGTGTGCTCCCGGCTCCCGGGGCTGGCTGGCAGCAGGGCCCCCCTTCTCCATCCCCCCGGATCCGGATCCGGCCCCATTCCCCCCCTCCACTCCCCGCTTATTTTTCCTGTTGTTTGGCGGGGTTGGGGCGGGGGCCGGGCGGGATCCGGCCCCTTTGCCAACGGGCATTTTTGGGGGGATTATTCGCCGTTTTCTTCCTGGTGGGATTTTTTGCTGCAACCGAAAGAAGACGGGCACAAGGCATGGCATGAGCTTCGGGAGCCAGGGCTGGAGGTAAGAGCCGCTCGGGAAAACCCTTTCCGACACAAAGCCGGTGCCGGGGTCGATGCCGATGGCGGGGTCGGTGCCGGTGCCTGTTGGAGCGGTACCGATACCGGCACCGGCCCCGGCCCCGCGAGCACCGCCAGCCGCATCCCGCATCATGGAGCCGCGTTATATAACGGCAGCGGAGCCGGCCCGGCCCCGGGGCTCCCGGACCGCTGCCCCCCCTCCGCCCCCGCCTCCCGGTACGCGGCGGAGGATGGTGGTCGGTGTGACCCTCCCCCGCCCCGGTGATGCTGCCCCTCCGCCCCCTCGGTTTGGGGGGGATGTGGGGGGTGAGGGGATGTGCTGTGTCCCCCCCCCAGCATGGCCGGGCATCAGCGGGCGGGGAAAGGCAGGGAAGGGGGATCAGGTGGATCCTGCGGGATGCAGGGCTGCCCTGGCAGGGGGGTGTCAGGGCACATCGCTGTAGGGACATGGTTGCCCCAGTGTGGGGTTGATGTTTGCTGCCTTCCGCCTCTGCTGCCAGCCTCTCAAATTCCTCTTGTCCTCCCTGGTGGCACCATTGGCATGCCCGAGGCTGCACTCAAACACCCAAACACCCCAAAACCTCGCTGTGGATCCTTTCTGTGGGTGCAGGATGACACCAGCCCGGGGATGGGGGGACAGGGGCAGCCTCCCCCATTCCCAGAGCCCAGGGGATGGAGGAAGGGGAAGGCCCTGGCTGGGATGGGGCTGGGGAAGTTGAGCCCCACAGCGGGGTCCTGCAGAGCCCAGCAGGGATCTCCCATCAGCCCAGGATGGGAGCACGAGTTTGTTTGGGTGGGGAGGGATGGGCAGGGGCAGAGGGATCAGTGTGTGGGGTTGGGGACCAGGCACATGGAATGGCTGAGGCTGAGCACAGCTGGGGAAACTGAGGCACGGGGTTCTGGCAGCAACCAGCTTGATATCCCCAAGATCTTGGCCATGTGGGGCTCCAGGGGTGCCATGGGGCACTGGGCTGAGGTGGCTCTGCCTCTTGGGCATCTGCTGGTGCTGGTGGGACGTGGCAGTGCCTGGGCAGGGAAGGCCAGAGCGTGGCAGTCCTGCAGCAGGGATGCTCCTGGCAGACGCTCTCCGTGCCCATCCTCTGCCCAGGGTCTGGGGTCTCGGGGCACGGCACCCCGGGGTGCTCAGCACACAGCAGGCTGGCAGCAGCGGGCACAGAGCGAGCACCGTGCCGTGCTGGCATCTCCCCTCCTCTGGAAGCTGGGTGCTGATTTCACTCTGGCTACCAGGAAGAGGGAGGGAGGTGGCTTTGGAGTGGGGAGGACTCGCTCAAGCATCCATTTTTAATGAGCTAGATATCTATTTTTCCCCGAGCTGGCTTCCCCCACATTGATCCCTCTGCCTGCTCCCCTCCCCGTGCCAGCAGCTCCACGGCAGAGGGGAGCAGCCCTGGCAGTGGGACCCTCCTGGCTCCCCAAATCCTGCTCCCGGGGAAGGAGTGACCCTCACTGTGCCAGGGTAAGGTGAGACTGGGGAAAGAGTTCCCTTGTCCCCTCCAGTGGGGTCACAGCCGTGTTGACCATCCCGTGGGGAGGTGGCCAGACAGAAGGACAACCGGAGTGGGAGCACTTGGAGTTTGGAGGTTGGCTCCTGCCCCTCTGCTCTGCAGATTTTAGCTGTGCCTGGCTCAGCCTCTGGCAGCTCCATGGCACAGCCACCTCGTCCTGCCTGTGGCTGTGTCCCCGTCTCCAATCTCCTGCTGCTCCCAGCAGTGCCTGTGCAGGAGGAGCCGCTCCCGCAGAGGGGAGAGGGAATTTGGGAGGCGAGTGGGTGCTGCTGGTGTGGGAGGGAGCAGCGCTGGGTGTGCAGCGAGCAGAGCTCCTTGGCAGCAGCCCACCCCCTGCCAACCTCTGCCCACCTGCCACGGGGACCAGCCACGTGTGCTGGGTGCTCCAGGGCTGGTGGCTCCCGGGAGGAGCTCAGGGATGAAGAGCAGAGTTTGGTGAGGGCACAGTTCAGCAGGACGTGCTTCTGCAGGGTTTCTCCCTGCTGGAGGGGTGATCCATGCCCAGCTCTTGGACAGGGGAAGCAGGAGGCCAGGGGCTTGTGCTGGGAGCAGGACCAGGATGGTGCCTGATGGCTTTTGGAGCCCGTGCTGACCTTCAGCACCCACAGCCCACTGAACCGAGGAGTGCCATGGCTGGACACTGCCTGCCCTGGTGCCAAGGGCCCCTGCTTGACCCCCACCCCAGGTCCCAGCCAGACCCCCGAGCCCAGGGGCAAAGGGCCACCAGTGCTTGTGTGGCTGTCACCGTGTGTGGAGGCACGAAAGGTTTGGGCAGGCACGAGTCCCAGCAGGACCTGAGGAGCACATGCACATCCTGTGCTTGGGGACAGACAGCTCTCCTGGCTCCTCAGGGCATCCTCGGGGGATGGCATTTCAGCCCTTGCTGGGCCCAGGAGGGCAGGGGGAAGGGCTGGGACACACGGGGAGCTGTCACTGGGCTCTGGCTGGGCCTGTAGTGACAGGGGGCCAGGCTGGGCAGGATCCAGCACACGAGGAGCTGCTCCCTCTCCTCCTTGCCTCGCTCAGGGGGAGCTGGGAGAAGCTCGGCTGAAGCACGAGCATCCTGCCGTGGTGTGAGAGTGAAGATCTCCAGAGGAGGGGAAGGGAGCAGGGGTCCAGCTCTGCCCTCAGTCTGTCCCGTGCTCCTTTTGAGGGGGATTCCTCCCAAGGGGACAAGGAGCTGCCTGGGAAAAGGAGAGAGGTCAGAATTTGCTGTCTCTGGGAGACGGGGATTTAGCAGAGAAACTGAAAGCTGCTGCAGGAGGGGCTTGGTGGTCTGAGGGACCCTGTTGGGAGGAAGTTTTGCTTGGCCAGGCTTGGGGCTGGAGCTCTGCCTCCCCCAGGCTGGGGGCTGGGGGACAGGAGCTGCATCTCCCAGTGTCCCCAGACAGGAGCTGTTCCCTCAGCAAAGCCCAGAGTGGTGGGGACCTGAGCAGAGCTTGGTGCTGGCACCTCAGCCAGCTTTCCCTGGCTCCCTGGGGCTGGGGCTGACCCTGCAAAGCCTGAGCCTGACCTTTGGGCAGGCTGTGGGACCTGAGAGATTGCAGTGCTGGGGTTCCTACTGTGACAGCTCCTCTGCTTGGCAGTGAGCTGCAAGACACAGCCTGGTTGGCACTGAGAGCAGCAGCCCCCAGCAGTGGGACTCAAACCAGCCATTTCCCAGCCCCTCCTAAGCCTCTTTGTCCACTGCAAGGTGGGATGAGCTCCTTGGCACCACTGGGAGCCATCAAGGGAGCAGGAAAGCTGCTCTCAGCCCTTAGGTCTCCCCAGAAGCTCTGAGGGCAGCCCCAGGAGGGTTTCCCAGCTCCCATCACACAAACAGCAAATCTCCAGGGCCAGGTGCAGAGGCAAGGCCCTCCCCTACCCTGAATTCCTGGGCTGTGCAGCAAGGAAAAGGTAGCACTGAGTTTGGAGCTGTGCTCCGAGCCCCTGGCCCAGCTCACCTGTGCGAGTGCCGAGGCTGGAGCACAACCCCACCTGTGCACACACAAACACACACAGGTACAGCAGCTCCCTGCCGACACAACCACTGCCCTCCACCGGCGGCTCCTCCCGAGGCTTCAGCGCCTGCTCCGCATCCCTGGGGTGACCCCAGCCCTGGGGAGAGAGCCAGCCCGGGGCTGGGTGCTGGCACCCTGCTCACAGCTCGGGCAGCGCTCTGATCCGGCGGGACCGGAGCCGGCGGCAGCGGCAGGGATGTCCTTACGGTGCCGTGTGCTCGGGAGGCAGCGGCAGGGATGTCCTTACGGTGCCGTGTGCTCGGGAGGGAGCTGCAGGGATGTTCTCACGGTGCCGTGTGCTCGGGAGGCAGCGGCAGGGATGTTCTCACGGTGCCGTGTGCTCGGGAGGCAGCGGCAGCCCCGCCTGGGCTCGCTGCTGGCCGGCCGAGCGGGGCAGCCTCGGGAGCCCATCCCGCGGGGTGCGGGACAAAGCCCGGTGTGTGCTCCGCCAGGCTCTCCCCGCCCGGAGAGCAACTTGGCTTGCTGCATTAGTAAAAATAGACGGGCTAATGAATGCAGCTGATGCAACCCCGGCGCGCCTGCACGCGGCGGCCCCGCTGCGCTGTGCGAGGGTGAGTGTGAGTGTGAGTGTGTGTGAGTGTGAGTGTGAGTGTGAGCGTGTGTGTGTGTGTGTGTGTGAGTGTGAGTGTCTGTGTGTGTGTGTGCATCCCCTGGGAGTGTGAGTGTGAGCCGGGCTTGTGCAGGGCATCCCTCTGCCGGGGTTGTGTGTGTGAGTGTGTGTGCGTGAGTGTGAGTGTGTACATCCCCTGGGTGTGTGTGTGTGCACGTGTGCATCTATGTGTGTGTGTACATCCCCTGGTTTGTGTGTGTGTGTGTGTGTGTACCTCCCCTGTGTGTGAGTGTGAGCAGGCAGCGATGGATGCTCTCTCCACGCAGCTCTGCCACCCGAAACCCTTCGGCAGCAGCTCTGGGTCCTGGCAGGGCGGTACCCCGGCTCCGAGGCGGGCTGGGGGCAGCAGCGGGCTGCAGGACCCGGGGGGTGACAGCAGCGTCTCACGGGGGGTTTGTGGGGCACTCATGGGTTCTCCCTGGATCTGCTGGGGCAGCAGCAGCTCTGCCTGCTGGGTTATAGCAGCATCTCTCACAAGGATCTGTTGGAGGGCCCTGGAGGGGTGATGTCGGATCCCTTGCAAGGAGCCGGTGGGGCAGGGATGGATCCTCCCAGGGCCCGGCGCGACGGGGCCGGTGCTGGCGGGGACACGAGCGCGGTGTCCTTGCGGGGCGCGGTGCTGACCGGGGCCCGTGACCGGGATCGCTGTCCTCGGTGCTGATCAGGGCCCGTGACCGGGGCCTCTAGCCTCGGTGCTGACCGGGGCCGCTGTCCGCGGTGCTGACCGGAGCCCGTGACCGGGGCGAGCCCGTGACCGGGGCCGCTGTCCGCGGTGCTGACCCGGCACGGCCGCGGTCCCCGCGACTCCCACGCCGGCCAGCCCGGGATGTCCCTTGGGCTCCGGGCCAGCTGTCCCAGAGCTCAGCCCGGTCCCCGCTGCAGCAGGACAGCTGATCCCGCAGCCAGGCATCTCCCAGGCAAGGCACTCACAGGGTGCTGACGGCCCTGCCCGTGTCTCAAGGCCCTCATCCCTGTCCTACCACGTGGAGATAGTAAACTCGCCAACAGGCTGGGCAAGCTCTGTTTTCCTGGCAGTTTCCAGCCCGTTCATCCCAGCATCCTCATTGTCTGTGCAGTTTGTGGTGGAGGCTCTCAGACCCCGGCTTTCTTCTCTCTCCCTGCGTCAAATCCGCCCCCCAGCACTGCATCATCGCTTCCCGTGGGTGACAAACCCCTCCAAACCTCTCTGCCAGTGACGTACCCTGCCAAATGTGCACCCTGGAGTGGATTCGGGAGACTGGAGGGCTTTGACCTTTGCTTTTGTCAGGTTTTCTCCCCCTGGGCTGGAGCTGGCACTCCGCTGCTGGGAGATGCTTCCCCGTGAGACAACAAAGGGGGGCTGAGACGGGGGGGGACTGCCAATCGGGGCCCTTCCTGTGGGACCCCAGAGCAAGGGTGGTTGCACCAAGTGCTGAACAATCCTGATGATGATGGTGGGCTTGGCCCAGTCATGCAATCTGCATCACTGAGATGGCAGGGAGGAGGGAAAGGGACAGATCTCTGCTCTCCTGTTGCTTTGAAGTGGCCAAAAAGCATGTGGAGGTGTTCATGGAACTGCTGGAACACCTGGAAGGGTCTGTGCTGACACCTCCAAGGCAGACAGCTTTGGGTTTGTCTGTCCATCCGCTGTCTCTGGGCTGGGAGGGCCTGGGGAGGTGCAGGGTGGGCTCTGGGTGTCCCTGCGCTCAGCAGCTGTGACCCCCAGGGGTTGTGGGAGCTGCACTTTGGGCATCAGAGCAGTGTGGCCTCAGCCCTGGGCTGCAGGAGCTGCGGGGCTGCCTGGCTGCAGGCCGGGGCTCTCCCGGGGCACAGGAGGGCAGATGCCAGCACTGCCCCTTGGTGCCAGAGACAGCAGCTATGGCACCCACTGCCCTCCCAGCCCGTGCCCCCCGCCCACCTTCCCCACACTGGGGTCTTTCCTCAGGCACAGCTCAGTGCCTGGGGGTGGTAGGAGCACCCAAATTCTTCCCTGGTCATCTCTTCAGAGAGAAATTCCTGCCCCCATCACTACCCAGATCCTCCTGTGCCCAGAGGCTCCAATCTCTGTTCATCTTTCTATTTGCAGTGACTTCCAGCTCACTCAAGGTTTGGGATTTCTGTGCTCTGTTCAGGCAGCCTCAGTGCCTTGGGCAGGGGGTCTGGCTCAGCTTTCCAGGAAAGCTGCTGGACCCCCCGAGCTCCCCGAGCCCCCTGAGCCCCCCGAGCCCCCTGAGCCCCCTGGGCTCGGCCTCGGGGACCAGCCGAGCTCTGAGCAGGCTGGATGCTGTGCCAAAGCCTCCTGCTGGCTGCTGTGAGTCCGGCGACTTTGTCAGCACCTGTGTCCTGCTGTGCCTGTCCCCTTGGGCTCCCCAGGCCCCGGGCTGCCCCTCTGGCAGCCCCTGCCCCCTCCCCGGGGCCGGCCAGCGGCTCTGGCTGCGGGCTCGGTGCCGCAGCTCCTCGGCGCCACCTGCTCGTCCCCTCCATGGATCGGTGATCGCGGCCAGAGACACCCGCTGCACGTTCCGCTTGCTGCCCCACCCGCGGCCAAGCTCCGAGCCGCTGGTTTCGAGTTTCTCCCTTCTCTCCCCTCCCCTTCTCCTGCTTTCAAACGAATGTAGCACATGTCCAAGCGGCGGCGGCCCCGCTCGCTCTCGGGCAGCGTGAGGGAGGCAGCAGCGGCTGCATCGAGCCGGGAGCGGCGCCAGACTGTCTGCCCCGAGCCGGGCTGGCTGCCGGCCCCACGCCACGGCCCCGCTGTGCCCCACCGTGTCCTGGGGACATCCCTGTGCCCTGCATCCCGCGGGCCCTCCCGATGGGTCACCGGCACCTCACTGCGCTTCTGAGCTCTCTGCTGGGTGGCTGCGCCCTCCCTGGCTGCTCCGGGAGAGCTGGATGAGGTCGGGGATGCTGTGGGATGGGCAGCAGGGGGTCAAGGCTGCATCCTGCTTCCAGGCTCGGGACCACGGAGCTTGGACAAGAGCTGGGTGCTCTTCCTTGGGTGCCCTCCCCGTCAGGGCTTGTCTTTCTCCATCCCAAATCAAGCGGCTGTAATGATTCCCTTGCTTTAACCTCGGGTCTGGGAAGAGCTGGCAGGCAAGAAGGTCCTCAGCTCCTGTCTCTGGTGGGTGGATGTGCCAACCACCCCCTGGGCCCTCAGGGGCAGCTCCCTGTGCTGCTCCATGCACTGCAAGCTGCATTCCCGTGCTTCAGCTCCTTGTGCCCCCAGGGGCTGCCAGGATCAGCTTTTTGGCAGGGTTTGGCATGGCATTGGCACGTAGGGCACGGGCAGGGCAGGCAGCAGTGGGGCAGGGCCCTGTGCCAGGCCCCGGCTGGGCGGGGGAGGGGGCTGAACCCCCATCAATAATTCACCTCCGTATTTATAGAGGGAAATGCGTTGAATAATGGATGGTGGGTGCGGCGGGGCCCTTGGGAAGCCGGCCTTGCTGCCACTGCAATATTCATCGGCCCGGTTTGCCGGGTGCTGCCCGGCCGCCTCCAGGCTCCATAAAGATCAGTGACACTACGGCTGGCACAGGCTCACTGCTGAGGGCTTGGCTGGCACAGTGGGCACAGGCAGCTCTGTGCCTCTGCCTCTGCCCATTGCCCTCCACAAAAATGCACTGTCATCGGCCCGGTTTGCCGGGTGCTGCCCGGCCGCCTCCAGGCTCCATAAAGATCAGTGACACTACGGCTGGCACAGGCTCACTGCTGAGGGCTTGGCTGGCACAGTGGGCACAGGCAGCTCTGTGCCTCTGCCTCTGCCCACTGCCCTCCACAAAAATGCACTGGGAGCTGGAGCCCCTCTGCTCTGGAGCCAGGCTGGCAGAGCTGGGGGTGCTCACCTGCAGAGGAGAAGGCTCCAGGGACACCTCAGAGCCCCTGCCAGGGCCTGAAGGGGCTCCAGGAGAGCTGCAGAGGGACTGGGGACAAGGCATGGAGGGACAGGACACAGGGAATGGCTCCCACTGCCAGAGGGCAGGGCTGGATGGGATATTGGGAATTAGGAATTGTTCCCTGTGAGGGTGGGCAGGCCCTGGCCCAGGGGGCCCAGAGCAGCTGTGGCTGCCCCTGGATCCCTGGCAGTGCCCAAGGCCAGGCTGGGATAACCTGGGCTAGTGGAAGGTGTCCCTGCCCACGGCATGGATGTGGAATGGGATGGGCTTTGATGTCCCTTCAACCCAAACCAGTCTGCGGATCCTTCTCTGTCTGCCACTGGCCATGCTTGTTTCTAGGCCTGGAGAGGACTGTGAATGCCCAGGGACAAATCCCCATCCATCCCTCATCACGAGGGGACACCAGGGCCATGCATTTTCCGGGAGGACCCTGCTCTGTGTCCCGGACATGCCCCCTCTGTGGCTGGTCCCACGTGCCACCCTGCTCAGGGCCCCCGGGATCCCCCCCCTCACTGGTGCCACCTCCCCCAGCCATGCCCCCCCCCAGCAGACCCACAGCCCCTCACCCCCACCCCTGTGTTACAGAGAGACCTGTGGAAGATGTCGAACCCGAGAAACGGCGACACCAAGCCCCCATGTTTGCCCCGCAATGGACTGGTGAAGATCCCCACGCAACCCAACGGCCTCGGCTCCGCCAGCATCACCAAAGGCACCCCTGCCGTGAAGAACCGCCTGTGCCAGCCTTCCTCCGTGCCTGCCATCCTCAGCCCGGCCTTAGCCCACCGCAGCGACCTGCCCATCCCCAGCCTGGCCTCCCCGCTCTCCTTGGCCACCCTGGCCAGCGTCTCCTCCCCTCCCGGCGCTTCCTTGGTGGGACTGAACGCCAGCGAAGGCTCGGAGCAGCCCTCCCCGGAGCGGCTGCCAGGCTCGCCCTCGGAACGGCAGCTGGCCGTGGACGAGAAGATCCTCAACCGCTTGTTCTGGTACTTTTCGGCGTGCGAGAAGTGCGTGCTGGCGCAGGTGTGCAAGGCATGGCGGAGGGTGCTCTACCAGCCCAAGTTCTGGGTGGGCTTGACGCCCGTCCTGCACACCAAAGAGCTCTACAACGTCCTGCCCGGTGGAGAGAAGGAGTTCGTCAGCCTGCAGGGCTTCGCCGTCCGCGGCTTCGACGGCTTCTGCCTCGTGGGCGTCTCTGACCTGGACATTTGTGAGTTCATTGACAACTACCCCCTCTCCAAGAAGGGGGTCAAGTCCATGAGCCTTAAGAGGTCGACCATCACAGATGCGGGGCTGGAGGTAGGTGACCCTGCTGAAGTGACCGGGGTGGCTGAGGTGTGCTGGTGGTGGGTCAGTCTTGGTGGCCCTGGGGACACACACAAGGGCAGAGCTTTCAGCAGTCAGAGTGAAGGAGCAGAGGGGTGCCATGGCCACCCCAAGGGTGCTGGCAGCCCTGGGAGGCCCTGCCTGTGGTCTGGGTGGTGGGATGGGTGCAGCCCCTGCAGGGTCAGGAGGCTGGTGGGGCTTCATCCCTGCTGCCTGTGGGTGCTGCAGGGAGGCAGAGCCACGTGAGGTGGCCGTGCTGCTGGGTGGTGGGTGACAGTGGGTGACAAGCTCTGGGAATAGGACATTCCTGCTTGGCTGGCTGCTCCCCAGCAAGGGGGTCACCCAAGCAAGGGGCTGAGGGTCAGACAGAGATGGGACAAGTCAGGGGTTTAGGCAAGGTCCCCACCGAGGTCCTTGCCCCATGCCATGGCCAAACACGGCACCAGCTGCTCCGTGGGCACATCTCACCTGAGTGGTTCCTGTGCTGGGAGCGGGCATCAATCCCGACCCTGCCAGCAGCACCTGGGACAGGGCTGGGGCTGCACCCTGGGGTCCCTGCCTGTCCCCTCCCACTCCCCACTGATGCTGACGTGTCCTAAGGCAGGCGTTGAACCCATGCCAGGGAGAGGACTGGACCCAGGCAAGACTGGGAGCAGTGGGAAGAGCCAGCCAGAGGGAGCTGGGGCGGGGGCGCAGGGATGCACAGGGGTGGGTGGCAGTGCCCGGCGCGGCCTGACCCCCTGCCCCTCGGCAGGTGATGCTGGAGCAGATGCAGGGCGTGGTGCGGCTGGAGCTGTCGGGCTGCAACGACTTCACGGAGGCCGGGCTGTGGTCCAGCCTCAACGCCCGCATCACGGCGCTGAGCGTCAGCGACTGCATCAACGTGGCCGACGACGCCATCGCCGCCATCTCGCAGCTCCTGCCCAACCTCACCGAGCTCAACCTGCAGGCCTACCACGTGACGGACACGGCGCTCGCCTACTTCACCGCCAAGCAGGGCTACACCACCCACACCCTGCGCCTCAACTCCTGCTGGGAGATCACCAACCACGGCGTGGTCAACATGGTGCACAGCCTGCCCAACCTGAGCGTCCTCAGCCTCTCGGGCTGCTCCAAGGTGACGGATGACGGCGTGGAGCTGGTGGCCGAGAACCTGCGGAAGCTGCGCAGCCTCGACCTGTCCTGGTGCCCCCGCATCACCGACATGGCCCTGGAGTACATCGCCTGCGACCTGCACAAGCTGGAGGAGCTGGTGCTCGACAGGTAAGGGGCTGTGCTGAGCCGTGCTGTGCCGTGCCAAGCCATGCCATGCCATGTTGTGCCATGCCGGGCCATGCCATGCCATGCTAAGCTATGTCAAACCATGCCAAGTCGTGCCATATTGTGCCGAGCCATGCCATGCCATGCCATGCATGCCATGCCATGCCATGCCGAGCTGTGCTGTGCCACGTCACGCCATGACAAACCATGCCGTGCCAAGCCGTGCCATGCTGAGCCGCGCTGGAAGCAGAGGGTGAAGCATGGGGGCCATGGTTTGGGGACACCCATGGGTGACCAGCTGGCCCTGACACCCCGTGTCCCGGCAGGTGCGTGCGGATCACCGACACCGGCCTCAGCTACCTGTCCACCATGTCATCCCTGCGGAGCCTCTACCTGCGCTGGTGCTGCCAGGTAGGTGTGGAACAGGCTGTGCCCGTCCTGGCTCGGCACGGCAGAGAGGGCATGGTGGCACCTCCCTGGGGACGGGCCATGAGCTCAGGGCAGGCTCCCGGGGCTGGCTGAAGACCCCAAGACTTGGTGCCAGGAGGCAGAGAGCTCCTGTGAGCTCAGCAGGGCTCAGCCCTGGCACCCTGACCCTGCATCCCTGCCCCACAGCAGCATCCCCAGACCTGCTGCAGGCTCTCTGCCCTGGCTCCCTGCTCCCTGTTGCACAGCCCAGAGCCAGTACCCCGGCCCTGCACCCAAAATCCTGCCCCAGCATCCTGCTGCAGCATCCCACATCCTGCTCAGGCTGCCCTCCCCGGCACCCAGCTCCCTGCAGCCTGTCCCATCACAGTTCCCTGCCCTGGCACCCAGAGCCAGCACACTGCCCCAGCGTCCTGCACCCTGCTCCAGGTTCCCAGCCCTGGCACCAGTTCCCTCCCCACGCTGGGCCATGCTGAGCCCTGTGCTGTGGTTGTCCCCACTGTGCCCCCCTCATCCGATCCCATCTTCTTTTCCAGGTGCAGGATTTTGGCCTGAAGCACCTCCTGGGCATGGGCAGCCTGCGCCTCCTCTCGCTGGCAGGTGAGACCCTGACCCTCTGCCAGGGACCGGAGATCCCCGGGGCTGGGGAGGCACGGGGCATGGGACAGACAGAGCCCTGGGGACAGACAGAGCCCTGGGGACAGCCTGGGGACAGCAGAGGGCACCTGCACCCAGCCCAGCCTGGGGGAAAGATGAACGCCTGGGCTCTTGGGGTGCCGTGGTTTTGAGGGGGGGGTGGTGTTTTGGGAGTTATGTTTTTGCCATTCAAGTTTTCTGGGGTGTTGGTTTTTGAGGAGCTGTTCTGGAGGGCACTGTTTTAGGGGTGCTTTTTTTTTCTTTGAAATACTGGTGCTCTGAGGTGTCGGGTTTTTAGGCTGACCTTGGGGTGCAGCTGTTTTGGAGCACTGTTCCTTAGCATGCTGCTTTTCTGGGCTCTGGTGGGGATTTTTGGGGTGCTAATTTTGATGGTCTTAGTATTTTGGGGTGTTGGTGCTTTAAAGTACTGGGTTTTGTATGCATTTTTGAGTGCTGGATTTTTTTGGATGCTGATATTTTGAGTGATTTTTTGGTAGCGTTGGGGTTTTTGGGGGTACTTTTTTTTTAGCACGCTGTTTTTTTGGCTTCTGTCTTTTGGGTGTGGCGAGCTTGAAGGTGCTGGGATTTTGAGGTCCTGGTCTTTGGTTCTGTTTGGGGGGATTTTGGTGTTTTGGCATGTCGGTGCCTTTGAGATGCTATTTTTTGGGATGCTATTTTTGGGGGGCGCTGGTGTCCCGGGCTGACAGTGCACCCTGTCCCCTCGCAGGCTGCCCCTTGCTGACCACCACGGGGCTGTCGGGGCTGGTGCAGCTGCAGGAGCTGGAGGAGCTGGAACTCACCAACTGCCCCGGGGCCACCCCGGAGCTCTTCAAGTACTTCTCCCAGCACCTCCCGTGCTGCATGGTGATCGAGTAGCACCGGACCCGGCCCACCCGCGCCCGCCCCGGCCGCCACCGCCCGCCCCATCTCCCTCCGGCCGCGGGGGGATTCGAGAGACGCCCCCGATTCCACCCGAGCCCGGACACCCCCGCATCGACGCCCCCGAGGGACGCGGGGCTCCGGGGGGAGATGGGGGCAGGCGTGGCCCCCCCCGGTACCGTGTAAATTCCCCCCACGCCGCCGCCACCGCCCGCGCTCCTCCCGCTGTCCTGCCAACCCCTTCCGGACAGACGAACGGACATCACGGAAGCCCAAAGTGGGAAGGCGACGCTGTGTGACCCCCCCCCGGCCGCATCCTGCTGCCCCCGCCCCGGTGCCAGCGGGCACACGGCCCCGCCACCAAGGATGCTCCTGGCGACCAGAGGAGGCTCCCAGGGACGGGCCGGAGGAGGATGCTTCTTTTGGGGTGGCGGCGGAGGCTGGATGGGTCCCCTCACGCCCCCGGAGCGGGTCACCGAGCTCACCCCCCTCCCCGTGCTGCGTGTGCCCCCCAGCCCCCCTCGGGGCACCTTCTCCCGGTCAATAGGATGTCCCTCTCCGCCCGCCCGCCGCCCTCGCATGCTCGCTTGCTTCAGTCTCGTGCTACGGCAGGGTTCGGGGGACCCGGGGGGACAGTGACAAGTGACAGCCCCACTGAGCCTCTCCGCGCGGCTTCGCCCCGGCAGCCGGGCTCCCCTGCGAGCATCCCCCGCCCCGCGCCCCGCGGGGCCCTGGGGGCGATGCCACCGCCTGGTGGGGAGCGACCCATCCGTCTGGGATGGGACATCCCGGGCACCGGGGCCGCGCCTGAGCCGCCGGGCACAGAGAGACCACAGCGGGTGGCACCTCGGACGCACTGCCACCGCCGCCGCTCTTCCAGCTGAAAAGCCATCGCCCCGTGCCAGCGGCAGGCGGGGCACCGGGGGGACCCCCGGGCTGCGCCCAGAGGGGACCGAGCCGGCGCGGGGCTGGGGCTCGGTGGCCCCGGGCACTGCCCGCCGCCGCGGGAGGACAGCGGGCACGGGCACGGGGTGGGCACGGACACGGACACGGACACGGACACGGACACGGACACGGACACGGACACGGACACGCTTTCGGTTTGTTTTGCCTTTGTACCGGCCGGGAAGGAACTGCTGCACCAACCGCCGCCTCCGCTCCCTGCTTTGTCCGAAACGCCCCTTTCTGACCCCAAAATGGCACCGAGTGGCGCTGGAAGGGCTTTCGGGAGTCCCTGGGGCTGCGGGACAGGGTGGCACTGCCGGGGCACGGAGCACCCTGGCACGGGGCTGGAGGGCTGCCCGCACCCCCAAACCCAGCAGTGTCCCTGGGCACGGGGACAGGGCACACAGAGGGGGCCCCACCCCGCAGGTGACAGCAGCGCTTTTGGGGTGCCATAGCGCTGCACAAATCCCTGGTGCAGGTTACACAGACAGCCCCAGCACGGTCCCCATACTGTGCCCTGCACCCCTCGTGGCAGTGCCCCCCTGCACTGCCCTGTGCACCCCCATATCCCTCCAATGCACCTGAACACCCCCAATGCACCCCATATCCTCTCGGCACCCCCATTTCCCGCATGCACCCTGACCCACGAGGCTCCACAGACCCCTGACCCCCCGTTGTCCCCCTGCTCCCCCATTCCCATGCACCCACATCCCTCTGGAGCCCCCAGTGCCCTGCACCCCACATGTCCCCATATGCACACCCCCACGGCAGTGTGCCCAAGCTGCCGGTGCACCCACACACCCTGTGCACCCCTGTAGCGTTCCAGCTCACTGCTGCACCCCCAGTGCACCCCATACCCCCTCGGCACCCCCACTTCCCACCCTGACCCCTAATGCACCCCGCACCCCCCTAATCCCCGTTTTCTCCTGTGCTCCCGGTCCCTCTGGGGTGCACCTCCAGCATCCCCGTTCTCCCCGGATCCCATATCTCCCTGACACCCCCGGAACCCCCTGGTACTCTGTCCCCCTGCACCCCCAGTCCCCAGTGCAGCTCCCATCCCTCCAGAACCCCACTCCATCCCAGCGAACCCCCACTCCCAGTGCGCCCACACCCCTCCGGCACCCCCGCCAAGGCGCCCATATCCTCCAATTCCCATTTATCCCCGCGGACCCCTATTCCCACTGCACCCCATGTCCCCCCGGCAGCCCCGGACGCCCGCACCCCAAGGCTCAGTGCCCGCACCCAAGGGCTCAGTGCCCGCACCCCAGGGCTCAGTGCCCGCACCCCAGGCCTCAGTGCCCGCACCCCAAGGCTCAGTGCCCGCACCCAAGGGCTCAGTGCCCGCACCCCAGGATTCAGTGCCCGCACCCCAAGGCTCATTGTCCCTCACCCCCAGGGCTCAGTGCCCGCACCCCCGGGCTCAGTGCCCGCACCCCAGGGCTCAGGGCCCGCACCCCAAGGCTCAGTGCCCGCCCCCCAGGGCTCAGGGCCCGCACCCCAAGGCTCAGTGCCCGCCCCCCAGGGCTCAGGGCCCGCACCCCAAGGCTCAGTGCCCGCCCCCCAGGGCTCAGGGCCCGCACCCCAAGGCTCAGTGCCCGCCCCCCAGGGCTCAGGGCCCGCACCCCAAGGCTCAGTGCCCGCCCCCCAGGGCTCAGGGCCCGCACCCCAAGGCTCAGTGCCCGCCCCCCAGGGCTCAGGGCCCGCACCCCAAGGCTCAGTGCCCGCCCCCCAGGGCTCAGGGCCCGCACCCCAAGGCTCAGTGCCCGCCCCCCAGGGCTCAGGGCCCGCACCCCAAGGCTCAGTGCCCGCCCCCCAGGGCTCAGGGCCCGCACCCCAAGGCTCAGTGCCCGCCCCCCAGGGCTCAGGGCCCGCACCCCAAGGCTCAGTGCCCGCCCCCCAGGGCTCAGGGCCCGCACCCCAAGGCTCAGTGCCCGCCCCCCAGGGCTCAGGGCCCGCACCCCAAGGCTCAGTGCCCGCCCCCCAGGGCTCAGGGCCCGCACCCCAAGGCTCAGTGCCCGCCCCCCAGGGCTCAGGGCCCGCACCCCAAGGCTCAGTGCCCGCCCCCCAGGGCTCAGGGCCCGCACCCCAAGGCTCAGTGCCCGCCCCCCAGGGCTCAGGGCCCGCACCCCAAGGCTCAGTGCCCGCCCCCCAGGGCTCAGGGCCCGCACCCCAAGGCTCAGTGCCCGCCCCCCAGGGCTCAGGGCCCGCACCCCAAGGCTCAGTGCCCGCCCCCCAGGGCTCAGGGCCCGCACCCCAAGGCTCAGTGCCCGCCCCCCAGGGCTCAGGGCCCGCACCCCAAGGCTCAGTGCCCGCCCCCCAGGGCTCAGGGCCCGCACCCCAAGGCTCAGTGCCCGCCCCCCAGGGCTCAGGGCCCGCACCCCAAGGCTCAGTGCCCGCCCCCCAGGGCTCAGGGCCCGCACCCCAAGGCTCAGTGCCCGCCCCCCAGGGCTCAGGGCCCGCACCCCAAGGCTCAGTGCCCGCCATGGCCCCGCGCCCCCAGCGCGCCCTATACCGGGCGGGGGCGGGGCCTGCGTGGGGGCGGGGCTTCATACGGGGCGGGGCCTCTTGATCGGCATGGAAATGGGCGGGGTCTGATGGATCTCCGGTCAGGAAGGGGGCGTGGCCTGGTGCAGGGGACCAGAAAGGCGTGGTCTAAAGACGGGGGCGTGGTCTACGGACAGGGGCGGAGCAGAGCTGCGGGAGGTGTGGTCTTGTCACAGATGGGCGGGGCTGAACAATGGGCGGGACGGAGGGGGCGTGGTCAGACGGCGGGAGGCGCATCCGGGTAGCGTCAGGGGGCGTGGCCTGGAGCCAGGGGCCGTGCCCCGCCGTCGGAAGGGGCGTGGTCCGTCTGGAGGGGGCGGGTCCCAATGGCGGAAGGGGGCGTGGCCTGGCGGGAGCTCGGCGGCGGGGCCTGCTCGGCCCGAGCGGGAACCGGCACCGGGCTCGGCTTCGGGAGCGGCACCGGGGCCCCGCACGGAGCGCTCCGCGACCGGCAGGCAGCGGCAGGAGACTCTGTGAGGCGGGAGGGGGATGTGAGAGGGCCCCGGGGGCTCTGAGGGGTGGGAAGGGCCCTGAGCAGGGTATGGGGTGAGGGGGCCCCTGAGGGAACCGAGTGGGCTCTGAAGGGGCTCTGGATCAGGAGCGGGCTCTGAAGGGGCTGTGGGTCAGGAGCGGGCCCTGAAGGGGCTCTGGATCAGGAGCGGGCTCTGCAGAGAGGGGGGAGTGGGCTCTGAGGGGTCCGGGGGGCTGGGGGTCAGGAGAGGGCCCTGGTGGGGTGGCACTGTGGGATATGAGGGGCTGCGGGTGGCCTCGGGGGAGGACGGGACCCCCAGGGGGCTGTGAGGGTGGGAAGGGGCCCTGAGGAGGTGGGAGTGTGCGGTGTGAGGGATCAGTGGGGCCTGGCAGGGGAGGGCAGTGCTGTGGCAGGAGCTCAGCCCAGCTCTGGAGGACACAGCCCGTGGGACCCGTGATCCCTCCAGGAGCCTGGAGTAACTGCTGCCCCCCAGAGAAGGAGGGTCATCCCCTGGCTCTTGCGGGCTCTGGGGCTCCGAGTGCCCCACGGAGGTAGCCGTGGCCTCACTTCACTCCACCTCGTGCTGCAGACACTGCTCACTTCAACCACAGCGCTGTGCTTGACCTGGATTATCAGCAACAGCAAAACCTCTCAGGCTGTGGCCGAGGAGGGAAGAGGGAACCCAGAGGAGGTTTTCAGGAACTCCCTGAGAGGAAGCCACAGAGGGTGGCAGGAGGAGAGCCCGGAGTGGGGCTGTGTCTCCCTCCCACAGGCAGCTGTGGCCTCTCACCTGCTCAGCCCGTTGATGCAGCCACAAGAAGCCGCGGTCGGAGCCACCAGGGCCCGGCAGGAGCCACGGGAGCCCAGCCTGTCCCCGCCCAGCTCTGGCTGAGGTGGAGCAGGGCGGCCGTGCGGGTGTGCAGGCAGCCTGCTGGAGAGGGGACAGCGCCCCGAGGACAGCCATGGAGAAGATGGCCAGGGTCACCACCGCCCTGGGGGGCAACGCGCTGACCGGCCGCACCATGTTCTGCCACCTGGACGCCCCTGCCAACGCCATCAGCGTGTGCCGGGACGCCGCCCAGGTGGTGGTGGCCGGCCGCAACATCTTCAAGATCTACTCCATCGAGGAGGAGCAGTTTGTGGAGAAGCTGAACCTCCGCGTGGGCCGCAAGCCCTCCCTGAACTTCAGCTGCGCCGACGTGGTGTGGCACCAGATGGACGAGAACCTGCTGGCCACCGCCGCCACCAACGGCGTGGTGGTCACCTGGAACCTGGGCAAGCCGTCGCGCAACAAGCAGGACCAGCTGTTCACGGAGCACAAGCGCACTGTCAACAAGGTGTGCTTCCACCCCACCGAGGTGTACATGCTGCTCAGCGGCTCCCAGGACGGCTACATGAAGTGCTTCGACCTGCGCAAGAAGGACTCCGTCAGCACCTTCTCTGGTACAGACGTGGCTGCTGTTGTCCCCTTTCCCTGTGGGGAGGCAGAGTTTGGGAGCTTTGTCCTTTCCTTGCTTGTTCCTTCACCCTTAGGAGAGGCAAGGGTTGGGGGTTTTGTTGTTCCCCTTGCCCAAGAGGAGGGTTTGCTCAGGGTGTGATGCCCAGAAGGAGCTGAGAGGCATTTTGGTGCCTTCTCTTGCCTCTCAGTGCACTGTGTGGGTGATGGAAGACAGTCACAGCACTCCCTGCTGCCCCTCCTCTCTGTGCCATGGCTCTTCCAGTGGGATTTTTACCTTTGCTGGAGCTCTTACCTCGTGTCCCCTCCCAGGCCAGTCGGAGAGCGTGCGTGATGTGCAGTTCAGCATCCGGGACTATTTCACCTTCGCCGCCACCTTCGAGAACGGGAACGTGCAGCTGTGGGACATCCGCCGGCCCGACCGCTACGAGAGGATGTTCACAGCCCACAACGGGCCCGTCTTCTGCTGCGACTGGCACCCCGAGGACAGGTCAGTGTGGGCCTGCCAGCCCCCCGGCCTTGCAGGACAAGAGACCCTAAAAACAGGACTGGGATTTTGTGGGGGAAGGTGTGGTCTGTGATACCGCGTCCCCTTGTGTCAGGGGCTGGGATGTTGCTGGGAGATAGGATTGATTTGAGCATTTGGGGTGGTGTAAGGGTGTTTGAGGTTTGTTTTTTGATAAATTAGGGGTGTTTGAGGCACTGGGTGTTTTATGGTTGTGTATAGCAGTGTCACAGCAGCCCTTGCTCCAGTGCTCAGCTTGAGGAAGGCACTAGTTGGCTGCTCTGGGACACAGCTCGCTTGTGTTCAGTCGTGTTTCCCTCCTGCCTTTCCTGGGAGGTTGCTGGGAAGGATGTGGAAGGAGCTGCTACAGTGTGCAGGTCTCTCCTCACTCCCTGCCAGGCAGTGCTGCCACTGCTCGTGATCTTAGAGGGGCACTGAAATATGCTCAGAATGGCCTTTTCCTCTCTGCTGTGCCTGGCCAGAGGAAAGCAGAGCCAGAGGGAACTGGTCGGACTGGGATGTGGCTCTAGAGGAGCAGGGCCATAACTGGGGGCACGAAGGGGGTTCTGCCTGACCTGGTTGTTGCAGAGCAGAGGTGCCAGGGGAGCTCCTGGGAGGATGGGATTGCAGCCCAGCTGCGTTCCTGTGGCGTGGATGTGGTCACACGTGTGCTGTGAGCAATTCCGTGCCACGGTGGGGACAGAGGTGAGCACTGCTCCGTCCCTGTCCCAGGGGCTGGCTGGCCACAGGTGGCCGTGACAAGATGGTGAAGGTGTGGGACATGAACACGACGCGGGCCAAGGAGATCTACTGCGTGCAGACCATCGCCTCGGTGGCGCGGGTGAAGTGGCGCCCCGAGTGCAAGCACCACATCGCCACCTGCTCCATGATGGTGGACCACAACATCTACGTGTGGGACGTGCGCCGCCCCTTCATCCCCTCCGCCATGTTCGAGGAGCACAAGGACGTCACCACGGGCATCGTGTGGCGGCACCTGCACGACCCCTACTTCCTCCTGTCGGGCTCCAAGGACAGCACCCTTTACCAGCACATCTTCAAGGACGCCAGCCAGCCCATCGAGCGGGCCAACCCCGAGGGGCTGTGCTACAGCCTCTACGGAGACCTGGCCTTCGCCGCCAAGGAGAGCCTCATCTCCTCCGACTCCAACCGCAAGCCCTACATCGGCGACCGGCGCCACCCCATCTTCTTCAAGCGCAAGCTGGACCCCACGGAGCAGTTTGAGTACATCTCGTCCTGCAGCGCCCTCAGCGTGTTCGAGACGGACGTGGAGAGCGGCAGCATGGACTGGTTCGTGCACACGGCCAAGCAGTACGCGCTGGCCGGCCGGCCGCTGGCCGAGCTCTGCGACCACAACGCCAAGGTGGCCAAGGGGCTGGAGCGCAACCAGGTGAGCTGAGGGATGGCCGGGCTGCGGGGGGAGCCTGGGCAGCTCTGACAGGGAATGTGCTCCACACAGGTGGCGCAGACGTGGACGATGCTGAGGATCATCTACTCCAGCCTCGGCACCGTGTCGTCCGCCAACCTCAACCACAGCATGGGCAAAGGCAGCACTGCCCTCCCACTCATGAACAGGTACGGGGTGGGAGCTGCAGGCAGCCATGAGATGAGGGGATAGCTCCGTGAGGGGGGAGTGGGAACGGCTCCTTGGCTGGGATGGGGTTACAGAGTCACATCACGGAATAGCAGAATGGTTTGGGTTGGAAGGAGCCTTAAAGCTTATCTCATTCCAAGGAAAGGATCTTACACATCATCTTGTATCACCCCCTGCCATGGGGAGGGACACCTGCCATTATCCCAGGTGGTTCCAACCCCATCCAGCCTGCCCTTGGACACTGCCAGGGATCCAGGGGCAGCCACAGCTTCTCTGGGCACCCCGTGCCAGGGCCTGCCCACCATCCCGGGGAACAATTTCCATATAATACCTAACCTACCCCAGACACAGGGACAGCTCTCCCTCAGCCTCAGGCTGTGCTGGTTTGCATGCTGGCATTGTTTGAATGAAGCCACTTCCCATGTTGGTGTGGCCAGCCTGGCCTCAAAATGTGCAGCCTCACACACTGCTCCCTTCTCTCCTTCAACCAAAGTTTGGCCTGTGGTGGGGCAGGGGCTGGACCAGCTTTGCAGTTACTGAATTCATGAATTACAGAATCTCTAACGTTGGAAAAGTCCTCTGAGATCATTCCCCCAGCAGCACAGCCAAGGCCACCACTAAACCATGTCCCTAAGCACCACATCTACATGATGTTGAGTATCTGCAGGGGTGGAGACTCCACCACTGCCCTGGAGCAGTGCCAGTTCCTCACCACCCTTTCCATGAAGAAATTTTCCCAAGATCCAATCTAAGCCTCCTTTGGCACATTTTGAGGCCATTTCCTCTTCTCCTGTC
This sequence comes from Passer montanus, assembly GCF_014805655.1. Lineage (NCBI taxonomy): Eukaryota > Metazoa > Chordata > Aves > Passeriformes > Passeridae > Passer > Passer montanus. Next base: position 14,794,555 of record NW_024373256.1, on the reverse strand, counting down.
CCTGTTCCCAGGGAGCAGAGCCTGACTCCCCTAGTTCCCCCCTCTTGTCAGAGTTGTGGAGCTGAGAAGGTCTCCCCTGAGCCTCCTTTTCTCCAGGCTGAGCCCCTTTCCAGCTCCCTCAGTTGCTCCTGGTGCTCCAGCTCCTTCCCCAGCTCTGTTCTCTTCCCTGGACATGCTCCAGCCCCTCAGTGTCTTTCCTGTCTTGAGGGCCCCAAAAGTGACCCCAGGATCTGAGGTGAGGCTCAGCAGTGCCCAGGGCAGTGATGGTGACCAAGGGCTGGGGCTGGAGGAGGTGTCTCATGGCTGGAGCTGGAACTGCCAGTGTGCAGAGGTTTCTTCTGGAGCCTTTCCAAGGCAGAGCACAGCCCAGCTCTGCCAGCAGCTGGCTGGCGTGGAGAGCCCGCTGTGGGCTGATGAAGCAGGAAAACTTGTTTTTCCTCTTCTCAATGACATAAACATGTGGGGTGAGGACTCCAAATGAGCTGTCAGACCTCGCAGGACCGGGTTCCCAGTGAGTGACAGATCCTCAAATAACACCAAAGGAAACAAGCACTGTCCTTCACCAAGCTCTGCCTCCAGCTGCATGGCTGTGCCTGTCTGAGATGGCAGGCAGCAGCCTGGGGAGCTGGGCTCTGCTCCAGCCCCATCCCTTCCCTTCTCCATCTCGGTGAAGGCCAAGCATGGTGATGCATAACTGACAGCCAGGCACCTTGGAGCAAGGCAGCTCCTGTTCACCTGCCTCTGAGGGGAAGGAGATGGAGCCAAGAGCCTGCCCAGCTGTGGAATTCTTCAGGGAGACCTTTGCAGTGCGTGTGCAGTGCCACCAGGCTTGCAGGAAGGGCTGTGATCACTGTCACAATGTGTCTTTATTTGTAACTCACACAGTGGGGACTGGTGTTATCCCTTCTGCCCACGAAGGGATATCACCATATCTCATGTTTCTCCATTCAAATTGCAACTGGACACCTGTATCCAGGCTGTTTGCTGGCTGAAATGGAAACTTTATACTCCTCTGACTGTTAAATATGGCTTTTTCCCCAGCTTTAACCTGAAAGATATCCCTGCTGGGCTGGGCAGCGAGTCCAGACTGGACCGCAGCAAAGGAGAAAGCCGCCCAGAGAACATCCTCATGGATTCCTCCTCCACCCTGATCAACAACGAGGGTAACACCCCTGCCTGGGCACAGTGCAGCCCCACAGCTCCTCCCTCCTCAGCCGTAGATAGGCCACAAACTGGGGCATTTGTCCTGTGAACTGGGGTGGCTGAATGTGCTGCAGCCCCAGGGTGAAGGGCACTGAGCCCCAGGGCGCTGCAGAAGGACAGTGTTCCCCCGTGACCTGGGGTGACAGTGACAGTGGTGGGGAGCTGAGCTGTGTGGCTCGAGCACAGCCTGGCATGCTGGGCAGGGCACTGGGAGGTGGATCCAGTGGTGTGATGAGCTGATTTCTCTTTCCATGGGCACGCAGACAACGAGGAGACGGAGGGCAGCGACGTCCCTGCGGATTACCTGCTGGGGGACGTGGAGGCAGACGAGGACGACCTGTACATGATGGACCACGAGAACCCGCACGGTGAGCGCGCTGGGGGACGTGCTGTCTGTCCCCGCTGGGTTTGCTCTGCTCACTCCTGCTCTTCTCCTCGCAGCTGAAGAGCAGGAGTACAGCCTTCCCCAGGAAGCCTTCCCCCTGCGCCACGAAATCGTGGACAACCCGTCGGCCTTGGACCACCTGCAGGACAAGGCCGACTCCCCTCACGTCAGCGGCAACGAGGCCGAGACGGTGTCGCTGACGCCCGTGGAGTCCTTCTCGCTCATCTCCATCTCCCACTCTCTGTACGAGAACCGCCTGCCCTCCGACTTCTTCAACCCCATCGTGCGGGACACGCTGCTCTTCTACGCCGAGCAGGGCGACGTGCAGACGGCCGTGTCCGTGCTCATCGTGCTGGGAGAGCGCATCCGCAAGGAGATCGATGAGCAGACGCAGGTACGGCCCCGAGGGCAGGGCCGCGCCTCGCTGGCACCCGCAGCGGGTGCATCCCCCTGGGATGGGCTCCTGCCTGGCGCCGGGGCATGCTCCTTCTCCTGCAGGCCCTGGCAGGGCAGCTCTGAGGCAGAGTGAGCAGCCCCAGGGTTCTGGCAGCCCCACCAGCAGTCCTGGCAGGGATTTGAGTGGGCTCTGCAGGGCTGGGGTGGGGAGGTGTCCTCACCCTGTTGATGCAGGGAAGGATGCTGTTCCTCAGCACTGCAGAGCCATTCTCCCACTGCAGGGAGCAGAGGATCACAGAATCCTTTAGGTTGGAAAAGGCTTCTAAGATCATTGAGTCCAACCATTCCCCCAGCACTGCCAAGGTCACCTCTGAACCATGTCCTGAGGTGCCACATCCACACAGCTTTTAGATCCTCCCAAGGGATGGTGACTCCACCACTGCAACGGGCAGCCTGTGCCAATGCCTGACCACCCTTTCCACGAAGAAATTCTCCCTAATATCCAACCTAAACCTCCTCTGGCCCAGCTTGAGGCCATTTCCTCTTTTCCTGTCCCTGTTCCCTGGGAGCAGAGCCTGACCCCACCTGGCTCCACCCTCCTGTCAGGGACTTGTAGAGTGAGAAGGCCCCCCCTGAGCCTCCTTTTCTCCAGGCTGAGCCCCCAGGGGAATCTTGCCTTTGGGATGCAGGGCTGGAGTCCTGAGGGGGTTTCAGGTGGATGCGGAGGCTCAGCTGCCTGTGGCTGTCCCCAGGAGCACTGGTACACGTCCTACATCGACCTGCTGCAGCGCTTCCAGCTCTGGAACATCTCCAACGAGGTGATCAAGCTGAGCACCTGCCGTGCCATCAACTGCCTCAACCAGGCTTCCACCACCCTGCACGTCAACTGCAGCAACTGCAAGCGGCCCATGAGCAACAGGGGCTGGATCTGTGACAGGTCAGGGGCCCAGAGGGGCCTGTGGGTGCCCCTGTTCCCCCTTATTGCCCCCCAAGGGCTCTCCCTGCCCACACCCACCCGAATCTCCTGGTGCAGGTGTCGGCAGTGTGCCAGCATGTGTGCCGTGTGTCACCACGTGGTGAAGGGGCTCTTCGTCTGGTGCCAGGGCTGCAGCCATGGTGGCCACCTGCAGCACATCATGAAGTGGCTGGAGACCAGCTCCCACTGCCCCGCTGGCTGCGGCCACCTCTGCGAGTACACCTGAGCCCCCCGAGCACACCTGAGCCCCCCGAAGACACCTGAGCCCTGCCCCTGCAGGGCAGCTGGCAGCGGGGTGGGCAGGGGGGAGCGGGGCAGGCAGCGTGCCCTGCCCCATGCCCCTGGCACCGCCCTCCGTGTATTTATTTGTGTAAATAAGGCCTGGGGGGCACCCCAGCCGTTTTTTACTGGATTAAAACAAACCAGCAGCTGATTCGAGCCATGACTCCTGTCTTTGCTTCGCCTGGATGCAGGGACCGCTGGGAGGGGCCCCGGCCCCGCTCCGCAGGGTCCCGCCCTGCGGTGTCCCGCTGTCCCCATGCTGTTGTCGCCTGGGGTCGGGCGGCCTCTTTAACCCGTGAGGCGGGGCTCGCTTTCCGCTGCCTTATAAGTGATGGCCCTTACCGGGACCCGTAGTGACGGGCCCAGCCAATGACCGCGTTCACCGTGTGCTCGCGGTGCATGCCGGGAGTTGTAGTTCCCGGTGTCTCCGGTGCCGGTCCCGATGGCGGCGGCCCCGCGGCTGCTGCCGCTGCTGCTGCTGGGCTGGGTCCGGCCCGGCGCCTGCACCGACCCTCCGGACGGCGGCTGGTAAGGGCAGGGGCTGCCCCGGTCCCTGTGCGGGTCCTGGTGCCGGTGCCGAGCGGAGTCTCCCGTTGCAGGCTGGCGGGCACGGTGCCGGAGGAGCCACGCTGCACCGTGGAGCGAGCCGATGCCTCCCTCACCTACTCCCTCTTCCTGCAGCGGTACGGGGGGCCCGGCACCGAGACAGGGCCCGGGACAGTTCCGGTGCACCGGGCGGGCTAACGGGGAGCGGCGGGGGCGGCTGGGGGGGGGCGGGCCCGGGAGCCCCGGGGGAAAACCTGGGGGAAGGTGGTCAGCACGGACCCGGTGCCCCGGGGGTGCTTTGGAGCCAGTCTCGGGGTGGGTCGGGGCCGGTCCCGGTGCCCCGGGGTGGGTCAGTGCCGGTCCCCGAGCTCCGCCCGTGCGGGACCCCGCTGGATGCCGCCCCCAGGTTCGCCTTCTCCCGGCCAGTGATCCTCGGTGGGGTCACGGACAATTCGGTGAGTGCCGCGAGGGGACGGAGGGTTCCGGCTGGGGCGCACCCCCCGGTGCCCCGGGAGCGGCGGCAGCATCCCGGCTCCCCGCGCTCCATCCCCAGGCGTTCCGAGCCCTCTGCACCCGGGAGAAGCTGCTGGCGGCCTTCGGGCCCTTCCCGGTGCGCCTCAGCACGGCCAACACCTACTCGTACCGCAAAGGTGAGCGCGGGGCCGTGCCGCCCGCGGGGCTGCTGCTGCCCCGCTCCTCGCTCCCGTTCCCCGCTCCTCGCTCCCGTTCCCCGCTCCCGTTCCCCGCTCCTCGCTCCCGTTCCCCGCTCATCCCTGCCTTTCCTCCGCTCATCCCTCCCATTCCCCCGCTCCTCGCTCCCGTTCCCCGCTCCTCGCTCCCGTTCCCCGCTCCTCGCTCCCGTTCCCCGCTCCTCGCTCCCGTTCCCCTCTCCTCGCTCCCGTTCCCTGCTCCCGTTCCCCGCTCCCGTTCCCCTCTCCTCGCTCCCGTTTCCCGCTCCTCGCTCCGTTCCCCGCTCCCGTTCCCCGTTCCCCGCTCCGTTCCCCGCTCATCGCTCCGTCCCGCAGTGGATGTGCCGTTCCAGCAGTACGTGGAGCAGCTGCTGAAGCCGCAGGACCCGGCGCGCCTGGGCAGCGGTGGGTAGCGCCGTCCCGCCCCCCGCAGCCGCTGCCCCGGCCGGGCTCAGCTCCCGTGTCCCCCCAGACACCCTCTACTTCTTCGGGGACAACAACTTCACCGAGTGGGAGCCCCTCTTCCAGCACTACGTGCCCCCTCCCTTCCGCATCCCGGGCACCAGCCCCGCCTACAGCTTTGGCATCGCAGGTGGGTGTGGGACGGGACTGGGACAGGAACCCATGGGATGGGACTGGGCCGGGACTGGGACGGGATTGGGCCGGGACTGGGATGGGATTGGGATGGGATTGGGCCGGGACTGGGATGGGACTGGGATGGGATTGGGCCGGCACTGGGCCAGGACTGGGCCGGGACTGGGGGCTCTCCCCAGCACCACCCCTCTACTCCCACCAGGCTCAGGCTCTGGCGTTCCCTTCCACTGGCACGGCCCCGGTTTCTCCGAGGTGATTTTCGGCAGGAAGGTGAGAACGGAGCCCTGGGGGAAGGAAGGATTTGGGGAGGGGGCACAGAAGCAGGCCCCTGCCGGGTGTCCCTGGCAGGGCCGGAGGGGGTGGGAGGGGATGTGGCCGCGGTGTTTTGCAGCGCTGGTTCCTGTACCCGCCGGAGCAGACCCCGCACTTCCACCCCAACGAGAGCACGCTGGCCTGGCTGCAGCACACCTACCCCGCGCTGCCGCCGGCCCAGCGCCCGCTGGAGTGCACCCTGCGCCCCGGGGAGGTGAGGCAGGGCTGCGGGGGACCCCGGGCGTCCCAGCCAGAGCCGTGGGACCCCACTGCTGTCCCCTGCAGGTGCTGTACTTCCCTGACCGCTGGTGGCACGCCACTCTCAACCTGGACACCAGCGTCTTCATCTCCACCTTCCTGGGCTAGGGCTGGCAGGACGAGGATGCCTCACCAGCATCCCAGCCAGGCCAGGAGCTCCAGCTCCTGCCACCCTCAGGGACAGGCCACTGCTATTGGGACCAACTGCCTGAGAAAGTTTTGGTTTTTACTGGTCTTTGGATTAAAGTTGTTCTACTGAAGCACGCTGTGTGTTGCTACATCCCTGGAGCACACCTGGTCCCCCCAGGATGGCAGCGATTCCCCAGCCAGGATATCCCCAGAAATGGCTGCTGTGAACCACTCCAGATCCTTTTCCACGTTTATTGCTGAATTTTTTTTATTCTTTTTCTATATATATATTTTTTAATGGACATTGGCAAACTTCCAGAGGGCACTCAAAAGCCAGGCAGGCCGTCGGCCGACCGAAACGCTGGAATCTCACTTGGATGCAAATCTGTTGGTTATTTTTTGTAGGGTTTTTAAGGGATCTCATTAAAAGGAAGAAGAACTTTAACCCAGGTGGTTGTTCTTAGGGAACCGCAGTCCCAGTGGGGAGGGGGAGGTGGGAACCAGCCCCTTCCAGCCCTGGGCCAGTTGTTTCCCAGGAAAAGCCAGAGGGTGCAGCAGCACCCCGGTAAGTGGCTGTTTACTGGGAAGAGGGCCCAACCCTGGCCAGGCAGGAGGTGGAAGGAGGAGAAACAACTCTAAACACAGGGAAGGACGGGGCTCCAGGTGCTCATCCCAGCCAGCCCCCTGTGGCAATCCCTGGAGCGGGACGTGCTCTCTGGGGACTGTGGCTGCCCTGGCTGAGGGGGTGGCAGACATGGTGGTGAGGCCACTGCCGAGGAGCCAGCATTCCAACCCCCAGGCAGCTCCCGGAGCGGGAGAGGGGAGCCAGGGAGCCGTGGTGCCCGCCTCCTCGGGAAGGGGACATGGTGACATGCCCTCGCCCAGCGCCAGGCCCTGGGCAGCTGGGGCGGAGCGGGGACAGCCGGAGAGCGAGTAAGGCATGGTGCCAGCCCGGGGAGAGCCAGCTGTGCCAGGGCAGCCCCCGGCCCCTCAGTAATCCTCCACCCAGCCGTTCTCCGAGATGAACGCGTCTATCACCTCCTTCATGGCGAGGTTGGGGATCAGCTGGTCCTGGGTCAGGGGGCTCCGCGTCACCGGGTCGAAATGCCCCACGCGCTGCGGGGGAACCGGTTACTCCACGTGCCCAGGCTCAGCCCCGGGGCGCGGGTGGCCGTGAGGCCAGCGCCGCGTGGCACCTGCCCACGGCAAGGGGGAGAGCCCCTCGGAGGTGCCTCCCAGCAGGAGAGGGCAGGTCAGGGTGTGAGACCCCTGCCAAGAGCCGCCTCCGCTTTGGGCAGGGCCCGGCAGCGCCTGCTCCACAGGGAGCTGCCCGGGCAGGTAACTGGGAGCAAACCCAAGGAGCCTGCGGAGCTCTGAGTTGAGCAAAAAGATGCCTTCCCACCCAGGCAAGGTCCTGGGAAAGCCCCCTGGCCCGGAGTACCTGGAGATGCTCCTCAATGTCCTTCCTGTCGTAGGTGATCCCGCTGGGCGTGATGCAGGGCTCTCTCATCAGCTCAAAACTGATCTTCCCACACAGGTAGTCAGGGATGTCCCGCTTCTGGCTCGAGAGAGGCACAGCTGGGTCAGGAAAGTGGGCTGGGAGGTGGTGCTGGCTCAGAGCAGAGAGCAGGGTACACAGCAGGTTTACAGGAACACAGGCTGGGCCACACTCACCTTCCTCTTCTCATCCACTTGGGAGAAGAGCTCGTCCATGTCTGCCAGGTATTTGTCCTGAAAGACAAGCCCTTGAGGACACGGGGTCCCTGGTGTGTAGGGGCTACAGGTCCCCAGGGAGAGCCCCAAAGCCTCCCACCATGGGTATTGGGGCAGGACCTCAGTGGCCCCTCTGCCTGTGCAGCTCCTGACTGAACTGGCAGGAGTGATCCAGCTTACAAATAACCTTCCTTTGTGGGCCTATTTTTATCTGGGATTAGTCCCCAGCACCCAGACCCACATGTGGCCGAGAGCCACTTGTGTTTCCTCAGGGAACAATAAGCACAGCACACCTCACTGCTGCCAGGCTGGGACAAGAGGTGACAGAGCAGGGGAAGCCATCATGGGGGGACACAACAGCCCTGCAGTAGTGGCTCGAGCTATAGAATGAAGGCTACTGTGCTGTGCTGTGTCCCAAGGTCTCCCAGCTTTCACCTGCACAGCTGCAGCCCTGCAGCTCCCCTGGCTGCAGCAGAGCATGAGGATGGGGATGAGGACGGGATGAGGAAGCCCCCAGCCCCCCACTCACGTGTTTGGCCTCGATGCTGGCCAGCTGAACACGGCTCCGGCTCTCGTCTGTGTTTTCCTCCTGCTGAGTCTTTCGGCACTCCGCCAGCTCCCTAGGACAGAGTGGGAGACCAGGAGATGGGGGAGCATTGTCACTCCCCTCCCTGCTGCAGGGCTCTGCAGAGACACCTCACACAGAGCTGTGCCAGCCTGGTGGCACCCAAAAAGCCTCTCCAGGCGCCCTGTTACCTCTCCTTCTCGGCCACGATCAGCTTGGTCAGGTGGGAGTGCAGCTCGTTCTCCTGGTTGATGCGCTTCTCCTCGATGCTGTTCCAGCGTTTCTTCTTGGCGATGCGCAGCGCGCTGGGGATGTCGTCCCCGAAATTCAGCCGCTGCTCCTTGGCGAGGTTGTAGGCTGGGCAGAGAAAGGGCACCTCAGCGCCAGCTGCGGCGTCCCTGTCGCCCTGCTGGCCCTCTCCCAGCAGACAGGAGCAGGGCACAGTGGCAGCGTGCCCGCTCACCTCTCTGCAGGTTGGCGATGGCCTCGTCGTAGTTTTCCATCTCCATCTGGCACTGGCCCAGGAAGAAGTGAGCCTTCACGGACTGCCCGTCCAGCTCCAGCGCCCGCTTGCAGTCGGCCAGCGCCTTGTCGTGCTGCTGCATCTTCAGGTAGCACAGGGCCCGGTTGGTGTAGTACACGGCCACCAAGGGGTTCCGGTTCTGCGGGGACAGGCCCATGTCGGTGGCGGCGGCAGCGCCAGGACGTGCTGGCGGCCGGGTGACAGACGGTGACTCGCCGAGCCAGCGGCGCAGCGCTGTCACCCTGGGCAGGCAGGGCCAGCAGTGCCAGCCGGGGCGTGCACCCCGTGGGGAGGCGCTGGCAGGGATTGGGGACAGTCCCCATAGGGCAGCCCGTGTCCCTGCCCCCAGAGGGGACTGTCCCCCTGGCACCCCGACTGTCCCAGCGTGGCTCTGCCCCACCCAGCACAGCCCTGGGACACTGCAGGGTTTAGGGGAAACAGGCTCAGGCTGGGGGGGTGCAGGGCTTGGAGTCCAGCTTGGAGTTGGGTGGGGGAGAGGATGGGCTGGGGTGTCCAAGTCCAGACAGGGCCAGGGCCGGGGGTGCCAGGCCAGGCCCAGGAGGGGGAATCAGGCCCAGAGCTGTGCCCAGCACCCCAGGACGAGCCAGGCCCAGTGAGGGAACAATGTCCAGATTAAAAGGGTCCCATCTCAGGGGGATCTTGGCCAGGCCCTGAGGAAGAACAGTGCCCAGCCCGAGGAGGTTCCAGCCCGGTGATGCCCAGGCCAGGCCTCGGGAGACGGCCAGGCCGGGGAAGGGCCACCCTGCGGGCCTCACGGCCCGGTGTGCGGCGGGGGTGACCCATCCCCGGGGACCCCACCCCAGGCTGGCCAGGCCGGCTCCGGGAGGGTGTCCAGGCCACGGGGGAGGTGCCAGCCTGGGGCCATCGAGGCCAGGGGGGAGGTCCCGTTCCCGGGGAGTCCCGTCCGGGGTACGCGGGCCGGGCCTTGGGACGGCGGTGCGGGTGTGCCCTCCCCGGGGCTCCGGTCCCGCTCGGGCCGGGGGCGCCGCTGGGACTCACGATGGCGCGGCCGTAGCAGGCGGCGGCCTCGGGGTACTTGCGGCCGCCGAAGAGCCGGTTCCCCTGCTCCTTGTGCTCCTGCGCGCTGTGGCTCTTCTCGGGGCTGCCGCCGCCCGCGCCGGGTTAATAGAGGGGAAGGGGGCGGGGCTAGATTTGGGGCGTGGCCTGTCCGCAGGAGGTGGGGGCGGGGCGTGCCTGGAAAGGAGCGGAGCGCGCCGGGGGCGTGGTCAGTGTCAGGTGGGCGGGGTCTGGGCGGGGTTTATAGGGCTGAACAGGGGATGATGGATGGAGGGGATTGGGGTGTGGTTTATGGGGACGGATGGATGGATGGATGGATGGATGGAGGGAGGGATGGATGGATGGAGGGAGGGATGGATGGATGGAGGGAGGGATGGATGGATGGAGGGAGGGATGGATGGATGGAGGGAGGGATGGATGGATGGAGGGAGGGATGGATGGATGGAGGGAGGGATGGATGGATGGAGGGAGGGATGGATGGATGGAGGGAGGGATGGATGGATGGAGGGAGGGATGGATGGATGGAGGGAGGGATGGATGGATGGAGGGAGGGATGGATGGATGGAGGGAGGGATGGATGGATGGAGGGAGGGATGGATGGATGGAGGGAGGGATGGATGGATGGAGGGAGGGATGGATGGATGGAGGGAGGGATGGATGGATGGAGGGAGGGATGGATGGATGGAGGGAGGGATGGATGGATGGAGGGAGGGATGGATGGATGGAGGGAGGGATGGATGGATGGAGGGAGGGATGGATGGATGGAGGGAGGGATGGATGGATGGAGGGAGGGATGGATGGATGGAGGGAGGGATGGATGGATGGAGGGAGGGATGGATGGATGGAGGGAGGGATGGATGGATGGAGGGAGGGATGGATGGATGGAGGGAGGGATGGATGGATGGAGGGAGGGATGGATGGATGGAGGGAGGGATGGATGGATGGAGGGAGGGATGGATGGATGGAGGGAGGGATGGATGGATGGAGGGAGGGATGGATGGATGGAGGGAGGGATGGATGGATGGAGGGAGGGATGGATGGATGGAGGGAGGGATGGATGGATGGAGGGAGGGATGGATGGATGGAGGGAGGGATGGATGGATGGAGGGAGGGATGGATGGATGGAGGGAGGGATGGATGGATGGAGGGAGGGATGGATGGATGGAGGGAGGGATGGATGGATGGAGGGAGGGATGGATGGATGGAGGGAGGGATGGATGGATGGAGGGAGGGATGGATGGATGGAGGGAGGGATGGATGGATGGAGGGAGGGATGGATGGATGGAGGGAGGGATGGATGGATGGAGGGAGGGATGGATGGATGGAGGGAGGGATGGATGGATGGAGGGAGGGATGGATGGATGGAGGGAGGGATGGATGGATGGAGGGAGGGATGGATGGATGGATGGATGGAGGATGGATGGATGGATGGATGGATGAGGGATGGATGGATGGATGGTGGATGATGGATGATGGACGGATGGTGGATGATGGATGATGCTGTTTTGGGGTGCGGTTTATGGGGTTGAAGGTGTTTGATGGGAGCAGGGTGCACAGAGGGGTGTGGGGGATGTGTGGGGGCTCGGCCGGAGGAGGTCGGGGTGGAAGGGGTGCTGGGGATGTGCATCCCGGGAGGATTGGCCATGGAGCTGGTGGGGCCGGGGGCTGGGTGAGGGGGCCGGGATGGCGGGCAGGGCTGGGAGGGGGCTCGGCTGCCGGCGCTGCACGGCCGGGGCTGCCCGGCCCGGGGGCGGGCTCAGCTCCCACCCGTGTGCCCCCCGCGCTGCCAGCCCCGCGGGGCGCGGGCGGTGCCGCTCCACTTCTCCCGGAGTTTTCTGCTCCAGTAAACCCCGACCCCGGCTGTGCCCCCCGGGCCAGCCCGCCCCGCACCGCCCCGCCTCCCATCAGGGAGGGGGCACCCCCAAACCCCCTCCCCCGACAGAGACACGAGCCCCGCAGTGTGCAAAATATTTATTTATACTCCAAAAAGGTCTGGGGGGGGTTAGAGCGGGGACCCCCCGCCCCCAGCCCGAGGCCAGCCCCGTCCCGGGAGGGCGGCTGGCGGGGAAGGGGGGTCGGGGGCGGGGAGGGGGGGCTGTGCCGCCGAGGGCACCGCCAAAACGAGTTGTGCCGGTCTCAGCTGGTTCCTGCCGGGCTCTCCCCATATCCTTCTTTTTGTTAAATTCCTCTTTCTTTTATTTATATTTATTTTGGCGTAGAAAAATAAATCGCTCCTCTTTTGGCACCAGTCCTTCGTGTGCAAGTGCAGGTCCCGGGGGGCTGCGAGGCGGCCCCCACGCTGGAAAGGGGGTGCGGGAGCCAGCGGGGGGGCCCCTGGCTCGGCTCCCTCCCGAGGGGCACGTCCCGAGCCCTGCGGGCACCCGGGGCAGGGCTGAAGCATCCTTTGGGGACGGGGCTAGGGCGGGGGCGGCAGGGGACACCGGGGGGCGCAGCCCGGGGCGGGGGCGGCGCGTTCGCTAGCACCGAGGGGACAGGCGGGCGGGGGGGGGCTGTCCCCATGTCACGCGCGGGGACCCCCCCAGCCCCTCCGCCGGGCTCGGAAATCAAAATCAGCCGCAGGGGC
>NW_024373256.1:14776873-14782340 GCF_014805655.1 Passer montanus | reverse complement strand
ACCCACGGGGCTACGGCGGGGGCGGGATCTGTGCCCCCAGCAGGTCGTAGGCGAAGATGTTCCAGAAGACGGCGAAGAGCAGGAAGGTGCCGTAGGACAGCAGCAGCACCCACCAGCCGCACTGGTCCTGCAGGCTCTCCTCGTAGCTGCGCAGGATGGTCAGCCCCATGCTGATGCCCACGATGGCCCCCGCCAGGTGCGCCATGAAGCTGGGCTGCGGGCCCGAGGCCGGCAGCGGCGGCGAGAAGCGGAGCCAGACGGCGCGACCGACCTCGGAGCTCACTGCGGGACAGGCGGGAGGCGCTGAGCCCGCGGCGGGACCCGCGCGGCCCGGGGGGGGAGCGGTACTCACTGCACACCAGCGCCAGAACCATCCGCAGCAGCTTGTAGGGACAGCGCATCCCGGCCCAGTTCTGCGGGACAGGGAGAGAGGGAGGATGAGGGATGGATGGATGGATGGATGGATGATGGATGGATGGATGGATAGATGGATGATGGATGGATGGATGGATGGATAGATGGATGATGGATGGATGGATGGATGGATAGATGGATGATGGATGGATGGATGGATGGATAGATGGATGATGGATGGATGGATGGATGGATAGATGGATGATGGATGGATGGATGGATGGATAGATGGATGATGGATGGATGGATGGATGGATAGATGGATGATGGATGGATGGATGGATGGATAGATGGATGATGGATGGATGGATGGATGGATAGATGGATGATGGATGGATGGATGGATGGATAGATGGATGATGGATGGATGGATGGATGGATAGATGGATGATGGATGGATGGATGGATGGATAGATGGATGATGGATGGATGGATGGATGGATAGATGGATGATGGATGGATGGATGGATGGATAGATGGATGATGGATGGATGGATGGATGGATAGATGGATGATGGATGGATGGATGGATGGATAGATGGATGATGGATGGATGGATGGATGGATAGATGGATGATGGATGGATGGATGGATGGATAGATGGATGATGGATGGATGGATGGATGGATAGATGGATGATGGATGGATGGATGGATGGATAGATGGATGATGGATGGATGGATGGATGGATGACAGGCTGGCACCAGTGATGCTCCAACACTGAGGTGGGGGCTTCAGCCAGAGCTCCATGGACCCCCCCTCATGTCCCTGCTCCTCCCCATCCCCACCCACCCCTGATTCCACCCAAGGTGGTCCCCCTGTGACAGTGCCACCCCTGCTGCCACCCACAGCATCCTCCCACCAACGCTGCCCTCCCACAGTGCCAGCCACCCCATGGCATCCCCCCATAATGTGCCAGCACCTTGCCCAACCTGCAGACAGTTCCCATCCCCGTTGTCACCCCATGGCACCCCCCACCATGCTGCCCACAGCCATCCCCCCTGTCCCCCCTCTGTGTCCCCTTGTCCCCTGGCTGACCATGACGACGTTGGCGAGGTGAGCAGAGCAGAGGGCGTAGACCCCCCCCGAGCCCCCCACCAGGGGGGCCCTCATGTCCGTGATGGAGACGGTGAGGGAGCCTGGGGGCACAGACAGGCCTCAGCATGGGGTCTCCCCCCACAGCATTAATTAATTACTGTCTACATTAATTAATTACAGCCTGCATTGCCCCCCAGCCCCCAGCCAAGTGATGCTGGCACTGCCAGCAGAGCCCCACCAAACTCGGCGTGCACCTCCCCGTGCCCTCACAGGGCTGGTGACAGGGGCTGGGGGGTGGGGACAGTCCCCCCAGGGCAGCACCCACCTGCCAGGACCCCGGCCAGGTAGAGGAAGCTGATGCGCAGGATGCCGTGCACCATCTCCAGGGGCACCCCGATCATCAGCTGCAGCAGGGCGTTGAACCCCAGCTGCTCCAGCCTGCCCGGGCACAGGAGGGGACAGAGGGGGCTCAGCCTGCGCAGCCCCCCGGCTGTCCCCCCGTGCCCCGGCAGGACCTACCCCACGTGCATGAACATGTAGGTGAGGAAGCGCCAGGCGCGTGCCCGGTGCCCGGGGTGGTAGACCAGGGGGCTCTTCATGTACTCGGGGTGGTAGGTCTGCAGCACCCACTTGTTCAGCCGGGCGCCGTAGCACAGGAACACGATGATCTGTGACAAACCCCGCGGCTGTCACCCCACAGTGAGCCCCACACGGGCACCAGGGTGTCACAGCTGGGGTCACCCATCCCCGCTGCCCCGGGGGCGAGTCACACGTGGGCACAAGGACATCACAAACGGGGTCCTCCACCCCTTCACCCCGGGTGTGAGTCCCCCAAGGGCACCAGGACATCACAGCTGGGGTCACCCATTCCTTCTACCCTGGATCTGAGCCCCTCCATGGGTCCCATCCTGGGCACACGAACACCACGACTGGGGTCACCCATCCCCTCTGTCCTGGGTCTCAGCACCACCATGGACACCAGGACATCACCACGGGGGTCACCCAACCCCTCACCACGCATCTGAGCCCCTCTGTGGCCACCAGAACATCCCAACTGTGGCCACCCACCCCCTCTACCCCAGCTCTGACCACCCACGTGGGCACAAAGGTGTCACATCCAGGGTCACACATCCCCTCAGGTCAGCACCAGGAGCTCACAACCAGGCTCACCCCCCTGCCCAGCCCGAGTCTGATCCCTGCCAGGTCCCGGCTATGCCCAGCTGGCCCCTGCCCGCACCTGGGTGAGGGTCACGGCTGCCATGAACACGGGGGGCGGGCAGGTGCGGTGCTGGTAGAAGTACCAGCGCCGGTCCATCTCGCAGGGCAGGATCTCGTAGGCCACGTAGCGGACGAAGCGTTTGTAGATGCCGAGGCCGGTCTCGTCCAGCAGCACGTCGCGGGGCAGCGCCCGCTGCCCGTTGGCGATGGCGCGCTTGAAGCTGCTGGAGCGCTTGCTGCTGATCTGCGGAGAGAGGCCGAGCCCGCGGGGGCAGCTCGGGACCCCCGGCCTGGGGCCACCCCTGCCCCGCCACCCCCCGCAGCCGCAGCCCGGAGGAGCCCCCGAGGCCGCGCCGCCCCCGCCCCTGGGCACCCCCGGGCACCGCCGCTCTCTGCCCCCCTCCCCGGGCACGGGGAGGTGCCCGGCGCCCACCCCGGGCTGGCACCCACCCCGTCCCCGCCGCCGCCCGGCACTGACCAGGTCTACCAGCTCCTGGTAGCAGACCTGGCCCTCGTCGTTGCCCTGTGCCAGGGCCACCAGCATGTCGAGCTTGGCGGGGTCCAGGGGCAGCTCATGGCTGTGCACCAGGCTGGCGAAGGTCTCCACGCCGATGAAGCCGGTGTTCTCGGGGTCCAGCTGCGGGCACGGCACGGAGCATCACCGGCGTGCCGCGGCTCCCTGCCCGGCTGGGGACACCTCCCGCTGTCCCTGGTGCCTCACGCCTGGCTCCGTGACGCTGTCCCTGCCTCCCGCAGCCGCGCCGGGCCGTGCCCGGTGAGGTGCCCCGTGCCACGCCGTGCCCCGTGCCGTGCCGTGTCCCCGTCTCCCCGCGGCGCAGCCAACACTCTCCCACTCAGTTATTTCTCGCCGCCAGCAGCCTGCCAGCCAGGAAGCCACCAAGCTAAACACACGCGCAGCCCTGGCACCAGCCTCCTCCTCTCCTCCTCCTCCTCCTCTCCTCCTCCTCCTCCCGCCGCCCTTGCCGCCGGCCGCTGGCATCCACCGCGCCCTGCCCGGGGCTCCCTGAGCCATCCTCGGCGCTCCCAGAGCCGGCCGGGCACCCCGAGACCCCCGGGACAGCGCCCAGGGACACCCAGCGCCACGGAGTGCCCGACGTGGGACGGCTCTTGGGGACAGGGAGCCCGGGATGGCACGGGAAGGTGGAGACGGGGACAGGGCACCCCCGGGCAGAGCACAGCCCCTGCAATCACCCTGGGCTCGTGCGGGGTTTGCTCCTTGCTCCTGCCGGGAGGAAATGCGGGAGAGGAGCCTCAGCCTCGTGGGATGAGCAGGAAAGGGAGCGCTTGGGACACGGGATCGTGTCCCCACCGGGTGGGCACCCTGTCCCTCCCTGCTCCCCCGGCAGGAAACAGCCACAGCCCCTTCCCCAAGGGGGTTTGGCTGCCCGGAGCGGGGAGCAGGGTGGGATGAGGGGAGGGGTGGGATGAGGGGTGCAGAGTGGGATGAGGGGAGCAGAGAGGGATGTGGGGAGCAGGGTGGGATGAGGGGTGCAGGGTGGGATGAGGGATGCGGGGTGGGATGAGGGGAGCAGGGTGGGATGAGAGGAGCAGGGTGGGATGAGGGGTGCAGGCAGCACTGCAACCTCTCAGCAGCCTGCCCCTGGGAACAGCCCCAGCCGCGGGGAACGGGAGCACCCGGGTGTCACCCGTGCCCCTGCCCCACAGCCGTCACCCCACGGCTCCACGTGTGTGTGTCACGCCGGGACCTGGCACACGCTGAGCCACCGGCCCCAAGAACACCAAGAGCCCTGTCAGCAGCCAGGGAGCCCCTTTCTGCTTTTGGGGTGCATCTCCCCCCACCCCAAACTCACTGGCACCCTACGAGCCCCCGGTGGGGCCCAATCCCCAGCCCAGCCCCCCCAGCACTGCTCGTTCCCGGGGAAGATGCCGCTGGTTCCTGAAGAGCCCGGGTCCACATGGAGTCCCTGTGCCCGAGGGTGGGGTGACACGGGGGGCAGCACCGCGGCTCCCGGGCTGGGGGACTCAGCCAAGGTCACGGGAACAGCGGGGGGCGAGTGGGGGATCAGTTCATTTTCCTGATCCCCAAGGAATTCCTTCCCCGTGCCCAGGGGAGAGCGGCCAGCTGGGCCAGGGCTGGGTGGGGATGGAGGGACGAGGCGATGGAGCTCAAGGGGGGCTGGGGGGACCGGGGGCAGCGGGTGGAAACCCCTGGAGGCCCCATCGTGCCGCGAGCACAGCCCCACGCCGCGCAGCGCTGATGCTCCACGGCCTCATCCCGCAATCAGGTCACGGGGGTGGGCGCAGACCCCCGCCTCGCCGGCGGCGCCGAGCCCACGGCACCCCCGGGGCTCCCTCCGGCCCCCAAACCCCGCCGGGGCTCCGCGCCCAGCACCCCTCGTCCTTGAGGGCGCACGGGCAGGATCCGACCCGGCGCTGGCGGAGGGAGAGGCCACAAGTGAGATGAGCGGCGCGGTCTCAGCGGCACAGGGCGGGGGGGGCCCCAGGGCGGTGATGAGGGGCTCCGGGGGGCGCTGGCGGGGCTGGCACGGCCCCTCTGGCCGCCCCGGGTGGCAGCGCTGCCCGCTGCGCGCCAGCCGCGCCCGGAGCTGCGAGCAGCCCGGCCCCGGTAGCGACCGATGGCCGCTGTCCGGCGGCCCCCAGCGCAGCCCGGTGCCCCCCGAGCGGCCTCACCTGCTCCTGGATGAGCTGCAGCAGGGAGCTCCTGTCCATGCACCCGGCGGGCTGAGGGCTCCGCCGCTCCCCCGCGCCCGGGGCCGGCGAGCCGGGCAGGGGAGCGGCGCGGGCGGCGGGGGCG